>NC_056623.2:72853340-73158840 GCF_002870075.4 Lactuca sativa | reverse complement strand
TAGGATTTTGTGCAACACTGTTATTCCAATACTCTAGGATAGTAGAGTTCATTCCGGGAATAAAAATATTTTCTGCCAAAAATCTCAGGACTATATATAGAAATCTAAACAAAATAGTTCATTACTTACAATTCCAATTAGAGAAAAGCCGAATTCTCTCTCACGGATCTTCGGGTTTTTATCCCAAATTGTGAGTACTTCGATCTAGTTATATAATATAGCTTAGATTGTAGTTTATAACATCAAAATCATGCCAAAATCCCAAGATTCGGGAGTTTACCGCCCAAGAACACTTGGGGAGTAAACTCCATTTTAAGGGCCAAAAGTGTCCCAATGCCCCTCAAAGCCTTAGAACTCAACATAGGGACTACCATTGCATGTTTAGGACACCAAAACAATTAAGAATCAAGGGTGAAAGAGAGTTCACGGCCAAGGAGGTTCCTGGGACGTGAACTCCATTTTTATGTGCCAAAATGCCTTAAAAACCCTCCTTAAGCTAAGATACTAATTTGGGCATGTACCTAAATGAGTTTAGGAGTAGCTAACACACTTAGAACACCAAGAAAAGGGTGTTCACGGCCCAAGATGTTCCAGGGCCGTGAACTCCAATAAGTAGTGCCAAATGGTGCCATAAATCCTCCTAAAGCCTTGAACAATTACCTTGATGCATTCCTTGATAATTTAGGGACTTGAAAACACCTTAAACATCCTCCCAAGGGAGATTACAGCCGTAATCTCCAAGGGAATATGGTCCCAGGGCCGTAAACTCTGAAAAGGAGTTATATTATGCCCTAAACTCTTCAATAGACCAAGCCATCAAGTAGAAATGCTTATTAGGGCCTTATAAAGCATCAAACATCAAATGGACACTTAGGTATGAGTTCACATTCGTAAACTCATTTGGTAGTGTCATTAGGGTCGTGAACATCATGGTGGAGTCTTCCTTGAGCCCTACACACAATAGCTTCCCCTAAAAACACTTAGATGCAATCCTAGAGACTAATAACACTTGATAAAGGTGTTTAGCATGTCCTAGGGTGTCTTGACTTGTTTATTAGTTGTTTATAGACTAATTTGTTACAAATATGTGAAATTATATGTTCACTAGGATCATAGAGTGTGTTCAAGACTTCACTTGACACCTAGCAGCCCTACCTCTTCAGTTCATCCGTATCACCCACAACAGGTGAGTTCATACCCCTTAATCAATGTTTTAAACTGTTTTTAAATGTTTTATGAGGGGGGATACAAGTAGAATTATGCTAATTATTATATCAATCACATGTGATTAATAAGCAACATTCAAATGATTGGCTACTCATTAGCCGTTTTACCAAACAGTTTCCTTCAAATGTTTTTCATAAACACTTTATGTGTTTAAAAACTCCTTATTACACTGTACATTTTACTCTGTATATTACATTTCAAACTTATTTACAATTGTGTTTCAAACAAATGTTCTTTATACTAAACTGTTCTATCAAACCCATGCCTTCAAAACCATTTTATAGATCGACATCAAGTCGATCTTTTCTTAGAAAATATTTATTTTCAAAGGTTTTACAAATCTTATTTTATGCTTTTATATTATAAATTGCATGCCTCTATATGTATAGTTATATAAGAAATGTCTAAAAGACTTAGGAAGGCTATCCACCCTATTTCCTTTTCGCGCTTGAGATGTGGTCTGGTGGGATATCGGGTATTTGTCCGAAGGTCGTTTAAATATTAGTTATATAACATATGTACATATATAGTCATAAAGGCCCTTCCAGTTCATCCAATGCCCTTGGGTAGCAAGGGTATACATCCATGTCCATACGTACCAGTTAGATTACTAGTAAACTACCATATGGGTAGTTTAGGAAGATACTAGAACTATTACTATAATGCGATATCATACAATGAGTCAGTTCATTTATGAGTCAATACTTGCTAGATAGAGAGAACATACATTACTATGAGAACATATACATTACATTACTATGAGTACATATACAACTATACTAGGAGAAGAACATATACAACTATACTAGAGAAGAACATATACAACTATACTAGAAAGAGAACATATACAACGATACTAGAACGAGTACATTACTATACTTGCTAGGTAGAGAGCACGTACATTACAGTACATTACTATACTTGCTAGGTAGAGAGCACGTACATTATAGCTAGAACAATTCATTACATTACGTATACATGAATACGTTAATTATTGTGATATGAATCGGAGCATGACATAAATGTCATGGCCCGAGTTGTAGCCAGAGTCTCTTGAAGGGAGAGCGTGAGTTTGCGTATAGATCTATACTGGATTGACTATCCTACACCTTACTGCTAGCTACAGCCGGACCTACAGGTCTGCGGGTGCCAAACGTCATTCCGTTTTACGACCATTCGTATGTCGTTGTTACCAGTCGATAGTATGGTGCAATTAATCACATGATGCCTTAATATAAATCCGGTTTAAGGTAGTTAGTACAGCAGTAGTTCCTATAATACAACACTACAGTACTACATTAATTTCCCCTTTTCATATTTTAGTGATCATTTCACTTAAACATTAAATGTAAAAACTATATTTTGTAAATGATAGTTACACTTGGGAAAATTACACACTTTTACAAGAAACGAACATTTGGAACAGTTTAGTCTTGGTAGAAGACTACATTGAGAACAGTTAGGTCTTGGTAGAAGACACCCTTATATAATAGTAGGAATCATAGGGATTTCTAGAGTTTTTCAAATGTTTACAGTTGTTTCACAAACCTTTTTATACTTACAGTTCATTTAGATTTTCCATACTTACAGTTCATAAACTTACAAATTCTTACATACAAATTAAGCCACTAAAATACTTATGATCTCACCAGCTTTAAAGCTGATACTCGCTTTCAAAATTACTTGTATCCTCAGGTCATCATAGACAGGTACCGATGCAAGGATTAGGGAAGATGGAGCTTGTTCAAGACTCATCTTTCATTTTGATTTATGCTTTAGTGTTTATCAAAATTTGAAAGAACACACTTGTATAATAATTATATTATTAATGCAATGGATGATGTTGTTGCGATAAGATCGCGCAACCGCTCATGAAGAGGCTCTACACCAGAGCCTGAACATGATCCTGACCCTGAACCCGAAGCTCACGTGATCATCACCATCCTCAGCTGAAAATACCACACAATATATAATCGATAAGGAGGTTTGAGGGAATTTCCTTTAACCAGATTCCTTAGAGTTTCCCGGTCTGCCCTTATTTCAGATACAGGTCTTGTGCTTCCAGTTGTATGGTCCCAATACTACCTTCCACGCATACCTATACCTTCCCCAAGGCCAAACCCGATACCTCTAATTCACCCAACCACAAATAAACATGATTTATAGAACACAACACAACTCAAATCCTAGACTATTATAGGATTTCTCAATCCTTTCCGAACATAAACTTAATTCAATCATTACAGGTTGCCCTATGCATGCAAGTTATACACGAATAGAATTACATAGACTATCAAATAAAGCTTCTACCCTAAACTACAACCAAACAAGGAACAAGAATAAAGAATAATCCATCATTCTAGGGCTATGCAATCCTAAACATACACAACTTTGAAAGCACACACTTATCAAATAATTAATTCAACATCAACTCCCACATAAAACTTAGCATGGCTAATATTGGGAACACTTACTTGAGCTCGGCCGATTACACGCATTGCATTATCCCCATTTTACTTAACAAGACCGTTTTCAAGAAAAACTTTAACTTTTGGTTTCTTTTTGAAAGAGGGTTTACCAATTCCTTGGTTTGAGTTCCGACCCACCCGAAAGTGTACCCGAATCCGACAAACCAACGCTATGATACCAACTTGTAACGACCCAAAAATCCAGGTAAAAATTTTCATATACTAATTAGAAATCCTATTTAATAATTTGACAATCCATTCAATTTGTTTCCAAGTTTCCAATACATGATCAAATTATTTAGAAAGATTAGAGTGTCCATAACAACTAGTGTGGAAAATGCTGGAGAGCACAATCAAGCCGGACCCTTGCCCTTAAACTCTGAAGTACCTGAAATAACCAACAAACTATGAGCTAACGCTTAGTAGTTTCCCCAAACATACCCAAACATATAAGCATATAATACCATGCAACATTCACATAGGATTGCCATGGACTCCCTCCATAGTCTTCATCTGAGATGTCATGGGCTACCCCCATGGTCTTATACTCGTGGGCCATGGGCTCCCCCATGGTCTTAGTCAATTGCCATGGGTTCCCTATGATCATTACATATTCACATAACACATCAAGTAATACATGCATTGCACATACGATGATAAAATATTCATAACAAGTAACGGGTCGGCCTTGGTGCCTTTGACCCATTGGTATGGTGAGGAGACTCACCTCAAAGATAGCCAAAACCTACTAATGTTGTGGCTGCTGCGAACCTATTGAGCTCACTAAGACCCAAACCTATTGGGCTCCTAAATGGCCCAACTTACCAGGATCACCAATGGTCCAAACCTATTGAGCTCACTAAGGCCCAAACCTTTTGGGCCCATTAAGGCCCAATATACTATCCTAGGCCTAAAAGGGTAAGCTCAAAATTACAAGAAGTCCAACACTCAAAAGGAAACCTACAGTCCAAAACAATCCCCACAAACAACACTCAACCCAAGACCAAAGCTCAAGAGTCCAAAAGATGGCCCAAGGAAAAAGCCCATTGATGAACCGAACACTGGGCAATCCCTTGTTGAACTCTAGGCGTTCGTCATGCTGGGCAATCCCTTGTGGAACACTATCCGATGTGTTAAGTCACTATATAACTTTCTTGTGTGGTGACTTGGAGGACTATGAGGCAAATCTTAGGATAAGTATGACTAGGTGTGAAAGGTGTTAGAGACCTATACTACCGGAAGCAAATGAATCATTCTTTGGATAAGTATGAGTAGGTGTGAAAGGTAGTAGTGGCCTATACTATAGGAAGCACATGAATCACACTTAGATCAAGGAAAGTCACAAGGAGTTGAGCTATTTTGTTCATTTCTGTGACAACCCAAAATTTCTATTCTGAACAATCATTCACTTCAATAGAAATCAGAACTGTTCCTGCTATCTGTTAAGCATTTTGGAGTCAGTTTAAGTGTTTTAAAGCTCAGTACTTCAAGGAATAACAGGAAAGAGGATGCCCTAGGTTCTGCATCATTTTCTCAAAAAACTCCAAGAGTTAGGAGTTTTCATCCCAAATAATGTTTGGACCGAAAACCCCCATGAGTATATATAAATATATATATATATATATATATATATATATATATATATATATATATATATATATATATATATATATATATATATATATATATAAAACTTAGCCATATTTGTCACTTTTCACTCTTTCAAGAACAAGAACCGAAATCCTCTAAAGTATCATCTAATTTTTCCTTCTAAATCTTTAAAATGTAAGTGTTTCTTACCTTATCTAGTTGATTCCTCCCATATTCAACAGTTTTTACATGATTTAATCCATGAAATCATTCCATTTATGTAGATCTTCAAGTGTTCTTAGTTACACCAAGAACACACACTAGTGTTTTGGGCCGAAAACACCCTACTTTCCTTCCATATTGTAAGTATCTATCTCTTATACTTGTTATCTAGTAAGGATACTTAATTTAGAGCCTTGAAAACATCCATTTATCCAAGAACAAAGGTGTTTTCGTCTAGTGCATCTCCTTAGACCGAAAACCCTTATGAAAGGTGCAAAATGACTTTAAGCCTTCCTAATGCTTAGTATTGAGTCTAGAACACTTCTTTACTTGTTGAAAGCCCTTGGAAATCACCTTATGCATCAAAGATCAAGAGTTTTCGGCCAACCATTTGGACCGAAAACCTCTTGGACCGAAAACCATAAGGATCGAAAACCATATGCACCGAAAGCCACAAGAAACATACCACTTGGACCGAAAACTCCCTTAAGTGGCTATACAACCCTTAGATGCAACCCTTGATACTACTAACACTTGAATCAAAGTGTTTTCCATATCCTAGAGTGTCTTAGCTTGGTTAATTAGTTGTTAAATGACTAATCGGATACATATATGTGTTATTATATGATAAATAGGCTCCGTGTGTGTGCTCAAGTCTTCACTTTACACTTAGCATCCTACACCATCCGTTTATCCAAACCACTCACTACAGGTGAGTTCATACCCCTTAAACAAACCTTTCAAATGCTATTGAATGCTTTTAAATACTTTTAGGGGGGGGGGGGAATACAAGTTGAATATTATAGTTATTATATCAATCACATGTGATTAATAACTACCAAACAGATGGATTTACTATACTTTCAAACCGTTTTATCAAACAAACTATTTTTAAATCATTTTACAAACTGAAATCAAGTCATGATTATTTCATTTATTCAAACCCTTTAAATGTATTACAAAACCTCTTTTTCACTTATGTATTCATAGAAACCATATCTATACACTTATGTAGTAAGTATAGAAATATGTATTTATAGGATGGCTGTGACTTCAGCTCCAACACCTTGTATAGCAAAGGTGTTTAAACTTACATGGACACTTCAAACTACATTACTAGCAAACTATAATAGGTATAGTTTGGGAAATACTACCTACTATTCCTAGTACCAATGGAACATACAAGAGTCAGTTCATTCATGAGTTTATACAAATGTATTACATACTATATGAAGAGATACCATTACATACTATATGGAGAGATACTATTACATACTATAGGAAGAGATACTATTACATTTTATATGAGTAGATACTGTTATATATGTTCGGGACTAACCATTCTACACCCAGCTGTTAGCTACAGAGGGAAAATGCACATCGACGGATGTCTACAGTTAATACTATTTGGCAAGTTACTCTGCCGTGTTTATCCTAGTACCAAAGGATAATACTTACATGATTATATAATGTTCCCTTTTACTTTTATTTTGTGACACTTTCATATAAACGATTAAGTAGACTATATTTTGATAATAATAGTTACACATGGAAAAATTACATACTTTTACAAGAAACAAACATACAAAACAGTCGGGTCTTGGTAGAAGACTACATTTTATACTAGTAGGAGATATATGATTTCCTAGGGTTTTTCACACTTATACAAACTGTATCATCAAACATTTACATGTCTTTTCCTTACGGTTTTACAAATCAAAGATAATAAAATACTTATGAATTCACCAGCTTAAATGCAAACCTATGCTTTCAAAATAACTTGTATTCTCAGGTCATCGGTAGACAGGTACCGGTGACAGTTTTTGAGAAGACGGAGCACAAACAAGACTCGTCTTTTATCATTCATTTTTGGTGTCTATTACATTACAAAGAACACACATGTATTAAAATTATATATATAATGCAATGGATGATGTTTGTTTACTTATTTACTATTACTGTGTTGTGATACTATACATGACGTCCTCCGCCCCAGAACGTTTTCACCGTTCTCGGTTTTGGGGTGTGACAATTTCCATTATTAGCTTTGTTTTGGTAATGACTACGAAGATAAATATTAATTCCGACCTTAGTGGTCATATTGATTTGAGTCCAACTAATCAACATAGTAAGTTTGACGTAGCGCCCGACTTTAGATTGAAAGAAAAGTTAATCAAAGAGATCAATAGAAGTATCAGGACCATCGTTAAAATTAATCATCCTGTAGCTAGAAGTGCTACATGCTAGAATGTGATTACATCACATTAGAACATGAAGAAAGGTATCATTCATGCTAAAGTCCGAATGAAAAGAAACTTAAGGCTAGCCATTATACGATGGAAAGTCATTAGGGCATGACCATTCGGTATATTAATGTAGTTGAAGTAAAGAACTTGTCCTTGATAAAGTCCATTTTTTAAGGAGTTGGAGTCTCCGATAAAGATCGAATTTAGAATGAAGAGTAGGTGCAAGATTTAGCACCGCCAACAATCAATAAGTCCAAGAGTTATGATTATTACGTAATATTTAAAGGTAACATACAAAGTCATTATACAAGTCATGTTTTATTGATGTTTTCGAGATGTAATTATTCTAATGGGAGATAATTGTAACTCCAATAGATTCGGGCAAGACGATTAATATATAATAAGCAATAAAACAAGCTTTTTATAGAAGACTATTTAGGATAAATAATATTAACCAAAATTATAGTATATATAACAAGGATTCTATAATATAAATAACACTGAAATCTGACTTCGTATGAAGAAGTTATGCTTCTTTGAAGTCTCATGATTAAACTGACGCAATTATGCGTACCGTAAAAAGTGAGCTTTAGATGGGTTGCTTATTAGCCTGAGAAATCTAAATGAAATTCATAGTAATTGTAAAACTGAGAGTGCACATATATAGAACGTCCAAATCTAACTTCATATAAGGAAGTTATGATTTTTCAAGTTCTCAACGCGACTGTGTTACCATAGAAACTGAAACTGAAAACGGTTGATTGTTAGGAAAAACAATCTAAACAGACTCTAACTGTCCATGTCTGTTAAAAATAAAACTTTAAAAATAATTTCAAAATTGGTCGACAGAGTCTTAATGGAACTTGTAGATCTCATTGATAGCTACGCGTAGATATAATATACACCGAAGACAGAGCTAGTTTGAAAAAGATATGAATTTTTAAAGACCGATAAGATTTGCGCGCAGGCGCGCCCCGACAAGGTATGAGGCACGCCTCTGACATACGACATGATTTTGACATGTGTGACCACTTAGAAGAGGCCACATCACCCAATCCGACCATTTGTGTAGTGCACTCCAACCTTATCTACATATAGTTGTGAGTTTCAATCTATTTCTCACACAGTTTTCTCTGATTCACTATGGAAATACTTTCTAGCTTTTAGCCCTTTACTTCTGAGTATCTGACCACTTCAGTGAAGGCCTGCAGTGTCAAATAGCGGGTGAATAGAAGCTCCCGGATCAGAGTTCTGCCCGCATAATTCCCAGTCTTCGCTAAAATCTCAATAAGTTAAGCTACACTTATTTTATTCAAGTGTAACTTTAGATTATAATCATATTTGTTATTATGAACCTATAATTAAGATTTATTAGTGATCCCAAGTCATTATATTGATTGATATACTTACGAGAGTCATGTCTAGGTTGGATTTAGTGAGGTTTTTAAAGTGAGATTTCGAAAAAAGTATACTCTGTATACCAAATGGACCCTACCTCCGATATGATCCTTCCTGGCTGTTCCTTAGTTGGTAGATCTTGATACTTAGGATTAGTGAGGAATGTAGACTATCAATAGTCACTAGGAATATAAGACTAAGACTTAGTAATATGAACCTAGGTCTCATAGAAGGTAAAGCTAAGTACTAAAGCAAAGCATTGCCCGAATTTTTAGTCACCCACTTTATCGAGTGAGTGCATAATTACTTTCATCTTACACATAAATATGAAATATTTAGATAATTTAATGTTATATGTGCTTACTTGCAAAGATCTTATGTGATAGATGAATAATTAAAAAGAAAATTTTGATATGACTTATACCATATATGTATTTTCATGAATATAATGCATTGGATAATGAGCAGATTAAGGAGATTTATAACCTGTAAATGATGTACTTCATGCCCATTTGATGTACTCTACCCTACTAACATGTATTTCGGAGAACTCCCTGTGACAGTACTATCAGCAAAGATGATTAAGATGATCCTTAAGAATCAAAATAGAAAGAAAACTACTAACATGTATTACGGATAAATACCTGAAACAATACTATCAACAACGATGACTATGATGACCCTTCGGATAGATCCTTAAGAAAGAATAAAGAAGAAAACGGGAATGAGTAATCAGGTTAATTTTATGATACTTAAACATATTAACTACATTATTGTGGGTTGAAAACCCTATGTACACACCAGGTTCGCCAACCTGAACGAATCAACTTCTTTGTATCACAAATAGCAGTACAAAGGTATATGAATGTTAAGAGATTTAAGGAGATGTAAACTGATAGTCGAAGATACTGTAAGGCCTATTTATGCGTATGTTATGTATCAGTTATGACATCCCAAGATTTTATAAATCAATGAAAAACATTTCTTTGAAAATACTTTATAGGACCAAATTTTGCATTTTTAAAGGGACTTTGTTTTAAATGAGCATAACTAAAAAGTTTTTAAAATGACCTTGAAAATGGGGATGTCACATTTGTCCCTTTTGAGAGTATTGAAAGAATGGATGGAATAAAGTTTGCAACGTTATTGATCTATTAGCCCCATAAGTGTTTTCTGTGTTAGATTTGTACTCTTATCTCCTTTTAGATTCATGAATGGGATTTTGACCTCATTTTGACCATTTATAACCTAAAATGGTATGAAACATGTATTAGACATGCATTTCCATAAAGTTATGATTTTTATGAGTTATTTATGAGCATGCATTCCCATAGGCTTACAGTTGCTATTTCATGTTTTAGCTCCTGGTCCTTCATGTTGAAGGGCAAGAAGATGGCTTGATTAGGAGATTTGGATATTCTCGGGGGTATGAAATCTATTTGTATTTATCTTTTGTGTTTGATTTCAAAAAAGGAACTTAGCTTCCGCATTTGACGAAGTTTTGTGATACTCATATGTGTTTTATTGGTCTTAACGGACAATTACTCATATGTGTGAATGATGGTATGGGCTTATACCATTTGAAGCACATGATGGGCAATATGAGTTGGAGGAATCACGAGGGGGCCCAAAGTACAAGTGTGATCCAGTGTTATATGACGGAATATCATCTTATTAATATAGTAGTATGTAATCATTCCTAATGTTAACCACACCTTTTGTATTCAGCAATGACACAAATAAGAGGTAGAGCTGCAGTTGGACTAGGGGAGCCGATGGTGGACGCGCCTCTAGATTTTAGAGAGGTGATTGCTATTGAGGTTAGGGAGGCAACTCAATAGCTTCTCTCTGAATTGTTTTCCCAGATCAGGAATGAGTTGTTGGAAACTGTAACACGGAGGATTACTGCAACTACTCGGGGACTAGGTGCAGACTAAGGAGTGAGTTGTCAAGACTTCTTTTCTTTTCATCCACCACAATTTGATGGGAATAAGGATCTTGTTGCTAGTATGAAGTGGATTACAAACATTGAGGATGATTTTCATACCAATTATTTACTAGAAGGGGCCAAGATTTGCTATGCTACAAACCTGCTGAGAGATACGACCAAGGATTGTTGGAAACTTGTTGATAACACCCGTTCACATGCAGAGGTTATGACTATGGAATGGAATGAGTTCTTGGCGTTGTTTAAGGGGAGTTAACTCAAGCTATGTAGGTCAAACAACTCAATAAGGAGTTCATTGCTTTGAGATAGACTACATGTTGGGTTTTAGTTCATAAATAGTTTCTTAAACTCGTAAAATGTCAAACGGAAGACTTAAAATTTCACACATAATAAACAAGTTACAACCCACCAAGGATCATCTTGCGAGTTATAGAAAGATAAAACGACAACCATAGAAGAGATAAATAAATAACAACCTTTGTTGTTATTTAGGTCCTCAATGGAAGGCTTGAAGTTGATGAAGAATGTAGAACCTTTAAGACACCAACAAAATGTCAACTTGACATCAAGATGCTATTGGTTTGGTTAACTCTTAAGCTTGGAAGAAAATACCCAAGTATTACTTCCAAGAGAGCAAAAACAAGTAGTATTCAAACACTTTTGACAACACAATACAGAGAGTGCATGGGTGTGGGAAAAGCTACGGTTTTGGTGTTCTATATTAACCAAAATGAAAGCCTTTCCATGTTTAGTTAAAGTGGAAACCTTACCTAAAGTTACTTAACCATTAATCCCTTATGACACAAGACATGGATGTCACCATGCAAACCATTCTTGTTTAGTTTAATTAAACAATTCAAAAGTTCATACTCTTCCAATAAAAGAGAACCTAAGGTTTTGTTTATAAAAGAATCAACATTTTTATAAATCTCATAACTAGTTTATAAGATTTAGACTTTAACTTTTTGGTAAAATACAAAAGGATGCATCTAGTCCAAAGTATTGTGCATGCCTAATTAATTCATGCCTTATAAATTAATGTGTTACTTGTAATTGTAAAATAATTATTCCTATGAAATAAATGTTTTCCGAATTTATTTATAAGAGCTTATTGAATATTCTACTAAAATCATTTTCTAATAAATAATCAATTGTATCAAGTTGTTGTTAGTGTAACAATTACGATCACATGTTAATTAGTAACATCATTTTAATATGCCTCTTATACATACAAGATCTTTCAATCTCCCACTTGCGCAAAACTCATATTAGATTGATATAGATAATGATGAATGGTTAGCAAGATTTCACTAGCCCAATACCATACGAATTTGTGTCATTATATCAACGCTCAATTCCACAGAAGCTCTAAGCTACAATTGGTGTATAAGGTAAGTTTATCAGTTATCCCTTTGCTACAGACATCATGTTGTACATGAGATATAGATCGTAGTTAATCTCATATAACTGTTCAACTTTACATCATGCCATAGATGTCTAACCCTAAAAGAATAAGAGGAACAAATCATATATTGACTACATACGCCTTCTACATGGTTTACATCATACCTGATAATAGATTTTATAACTGTGTTATTATAAAACATCATTTGACTACATCAAAGCATAACACTCCCAATATTCGAGTCGCATATATGCATCTCGGGTGTTAAGGATATATATATATATATATATATATATATATATATATATATATATATATATATATATATATATATATATATATATATATATATATATATTACATTTTTATCAAGTATCATTCATAACAACGATCTATTAAATGATCTTGAGCGATCCATGAAATTATTGACTTCTTTTCACTGGAACCGATTTCGAGATGAAGAAAATGATGATTAATGTTGTAATATTCGTTTAATATTTTAATATTTAATAAAGTAAATTATATTTAATATTTAATATTATGCTATTATTTTAAATTTAAAAATAATATTTTAATTATATATAATTATACTTATGTGTATTTATTATCATATAATTGTTAATGTTTAATATTTAAGATACATATTAAAATACATAAAATAATTGTTGATGTGGAAATATAACCACTTTTGAAAGAATATAAGTGATATTATATTAGTGTAAAAATAATTATAACAACACATGTGACATGGGTTGAAGGTTGGAAATGTGTATCTCCTAAGGGGTTGAGGGTTCACTTCCATTTTGGATAATGAAATAATTTAAGAGTAGGATTTAATGAGTGTGTAGTAGTCAAATAAAAATAAAGAACAACTTATGAGCCATGTTTGAAAAATAAGTAACATTGCATTTAGGTAGATGACATAAGTAGTTTAGATTTTTTTTTACCTATGAGGTAACATTAATTATGACATCCTACCACTTACTTTTTTTGTTAACTTACAAAATAAATTATTAAAGGATTATCGACACAAAAATCTTAAAATTTGTTAAAAAAAGATATAGTTTATCCTAAAATAATTTTAGGGAATTTTTTTTTGGTTTCTTTCAACTATTACCCTTGTAAACTGTTATCACAGGTTATCATAAAATAAAGTTCACAAAAAAAATCATTACGTTGGAAAATTCTTTTATTATATGTATTCATGCAAAAATATGAATTCCTTTATAGATTTTTATACTAAAAAGTTATTTAATTTAATATTATATATATATATATATATATATATATATATATATATATATATATATATATATATATATATATATATGTGTGTGTGTGTGTGTGTGTGTATTTTTTATAAACAGTTTTTTTTTCTCTTTTCAATTTATAGGGCTTAAAATGGAAAAAAACGTATTTAACTTTTATAAAATGGTGAAAACTAAAATTATTAGAAGTGTTTTTCACATTTTTATAACTCTAAATATGATTATGTATTTTTTTAATGTTTTTTTGAAGTAAAAAAATAAATTTTAGAAGTATATATATATAATTTTCAGAAATTCAAATACACATTTTATGACTTTATAAGTATAAATTCATATTAATATATTTTTTAGAAGTAATTTTTTGATGTATTTAGAAGTAAAATATATATTTTTATAAATATAAAAATGTATTTTAATGTTTTCAAAAGTAAAATATATATCAGTTGCATCTTTAGTAGAACTTTAAATATGTTTTAGAAGTATATGAATACGTATTTATAATATTATAAGACACAAAATACATATTTATACTTATAAAGACATAAACATGTATCTATATTTTTAAAAGATTTCTAAAAATAAAAAAAAATATATATATATATATAAGAATGTTTATTTCATCATTTTATAAAAACATAAATACATATTTTTATATTTTTGATCTAAATTACATTTTAAATTTTATAAACAATATATATATATATATATATATATATATATATATATATATATATATATATATATATATATATATATATATATATATATATATATATATATATATATATATATATATATATATATAAACACGATGTTTAATTAAATAGTTTTTAGGCATATAAATACATAAAAAAATATGTATTTCTGTATAAAATCTTATAATATAAAATAAAACGTAGTTAGGATAACAAACCTAAAAGAATTTCAAATCGAAACGGTTTTGTTTTTGTGTTAATTTTATTTTATGATAACTTGTAAATGATAATAGGTTATAAGAATAATAGCATAAAAAACTAGTAAATTTTGTTTTTAACGCATCCAAAAATGATTTTCAGATAAAAACATTATTTTTAGACAAATTTTAGGATCTTGTGTGTGTGTGTTTTTTTAATAACCCGTTATTAAATGGGGTATATATTATTTATTTATTATTTCATCATTAATGGACACTTAAATTTCGTTTGAAAGTCAAACAATAAATTCAAATAATTTTATATCTGATCAGGTATTATGAGAGAATATATGATAATACTTCTTAGATTTTTTTTCTACTCAAATAAGCTTGGTAAAATAAAAAAGAAATTATTATAATTTCTTCTTTTTAATTTCATAGTTTTTCGGTTTGTTTTTATTTTCATAATTGGATACTGCTATATTACTTTTACTTTGTTAATTAGAAACAAAAAGTTATTGTTAGAATCTATAAATTAGTTTTATGATTTTTTCTTTTTTATAGTGATGATTTATATTAAGTCTTTTAGTTTGTTGATACGATGACGATTCAATACAAAACGGCGTACGAATTTCTAACAAACTGTTTTTACAGAAAATTACCTTTGCCTTCGTATATTGAAAAAAAAAAAGAATCGTAAAATCAAGAAAGGGACAATGCATCATATTGTCTAGTGGCTTTTACATAAACTTAGAAAATGACTTGATAAATTCTTTTCTTGATACATAAATAGCCAAATTTAATACTAACAGATGGATTTTAATGAACAAGGTATAATATTATTGTACCATTGCAACGTAGGTAGTAAACAAAATTTAATACAAAATGAAGATAAATGTTGCTCATCATCTTTGAGGTTGGGAGTTCAAATCTGATCTGGGATATACATGGTAGAATTAAGAGTAGTTTGTAAGAGTAGATTAAATTAGTTGTTCCAAAAAAAAAAAGATTTAGTACAAAATAAGATGGTATTTAAATTTTAATATCTTAAGTAATATTTGAAAATTTCTTTTATTGTACTGAAAAATCATTAATACAACGTTCAATTACGATCTATTTAGTGAGCTGCAAATCTTATATCCAATTAAAGAATTGCATATATAGGTTTTGATACATTATAATACAATTCATCAAGTAATACATTAATACTTGACTTCCAGAAACTCCTAGTGATTTAAAAGCTAAAAAAATTGAAAATATTAAAAAAGACGTTTACCTATATATTGAAGATGTATCTTAAGTAAACATCAATGCAAAATGACGCCGGTTTGAGTGGTATACATAGTGAACTAAAAACTAACTTTAACAATGAACTCGTACGTAAAATGATAATAAAAATCTGCATATTTTTTTAAAATAAAAACTATAAATACACCATAAGTCGGTGCTTTAATTTTTTGTGAGGTGGTCTATTTATGAGTTATTGACAACAATAATAATAGTACTACAATGTGTCATACGTACTTATAACTCATTTACCTTTGGAAGCCTTGAATGGTGGCCTCGCACCTAGTTTCTTTTACCACTTTAATTAAAAGAGAAATTACATGATATCCTTAATTTCTTGTGTTGCTTTAGTATTTTCTATATTTGTTGACACTATAACTAACAAATTTAATTCGTATCATAGGCGATTGCCACGTTTATTTTTCATATGGATACATTTTCGGTATCCTTTTTGTTTCACTATTGTAATTGAGGCATATAAGACTAGCTTTTCATGTAATTGCCCTTAAAAGTTATGATATGCCATGCAATTCAATGGCTATCGTGTAATGGCAGGGTTCCATGCATACCAGGTTATCATTAGCATATGAGTAGGGTATCAGTAGCACATATGCTATGCTCCATTGAGAGTTCAAGTACGCATTTCAGTGGCATTATAAGGGTTCCCAGTTGGTCGAAGATATATAGAATAAGATGTATATTACGTGAAATATGTAATGAAATGTTAAAAGATCAAATGTAATTAAATTAATGTTTTAATAATTATCATCTACTGATTTCAATTTATTTTTTCTTTTGTCGTAACTTCGATTATGTAAGACAAAGATTTGTCATACCCTCATAACAAAACTTACCTATATAATCAATTGTCTGTGACAAAGACTAATTATGTGTCATTAATTGGATTGTTATTCGTGCTCCTTGTTTAATACAAATTTCCCATATTCGACCTGGACAGAAGATTTTTAGCTCGGAGGAATATGAAGAAGGGATAATGATTTGAGAGGGTAACATACTATTCCATTTTGTCACATTTGGTCACTAAACTTTTTTTTGTGCTCTAATAGCCATTTAACTTGTTCATTCGTGTAAATTTCACCCCTGCGACTAATTATAGCCGGTTTCAACGGTTGCATGAGTCTGATGTGGCTTTTTTTTCCTAGGTGGCCAATGAGATGGCATGTAGGCCCCGATTTTGCCTCCCATCCTCATTAAAGTTAAGAGTGAAGTCTCGTTTGGTCCTTAAATTCGATTAGGGCACCAAGTCTCATTAACCCCCAATTTTTTCTCCTTCAATCTTCAATCGGTCTCTGTAATGGCTTCATCTCAATGTCCCATAGATCGAAACTTCATTGTAGTGGATTTCCACTATAATGGAACGTTTGCACCCAACCCATTAGTATACTTTGATCCCGACAAACAATCAGTAGGAGATGTTGACTTCAGTGCATTTGAGTACGAGGAGTTCATGGAATTCCTTCAAAAGCTCACCAGAACTAGAAGCAAAGACATTTACTTCTGCCTTCACACGAGTCTTTAAGTCAGGGAATTCATACACTGGTGAATGACGGTGATTACAAAGAATTTTTGGATTTGGCTTATGCAAATGAGAGGATAATGAATGTGTATGTGGACCACTATAATGAACCAATCTTCGAATGGATTGAGGAAGAGGAAAATGAAGATCAAGACTACAGCCGTGAAGAGGATGAAGAATCAGTATTCTCGGAGACTTATTCTATTGACCATGAAGAAGATGATGTTGAATATCCATTCCCAGCCAACAAAACCAAGGGTAACAGGTTCTTAAACAAACTTTGTCTAGACACATTAGATGAAGATGTTGAATATCTTGAACCTCGATACCCTGTACATGATGATAGACAACCATGGAATCAAATGAAACCACTGTTAGGTATGCGATTTTCTAACCCTGATGAGCTTAAAAACATGTTGAGCAACTATGCAGTTGCTAATGGATATGATCTCTAGTTTGAAAAAAATGACTCCCAAAGGTTGTTAGTTAAGTGTTGCAAAAAAAAAACAAGTCACCTAATTGTCCATTTAGACTTTGGGCCTTTTGGATGAGTAAAGAGAGGACTTTTCAGATAAAATCTTTAGTTAGTGAA
The DNA here is from genome assembly GCF_002870075.4 of Lactuca sativa. NCBI lineage: Eukaryota > Viridiplantae > Streptophyta > Magnoliopsida > Asterales > Asteraceae > Lactuca > Lactuca sativa. Next base: position 73,140,760 of record NC_056623.2, on the reverse strand, counting down.
CATAATTGTAGCAGGGTGTTTAAGTTTGGGTCCATAGTAACTTATAAGTAGTTAGGAAAACAGTTTATGAGTGAAATTATAGAGAAGCCAAAAATGAGTGTTAGGAAGATGAAAGCTAAAGTTTCAACAACATTCAATATAAATGTGAGTGAGGGGCAATGCAGAAATGCAAAGAAATTTGCATTACAAGAAATTGAAGGAAGTCTAATTGAACATTATGGGAGATTATGGTCATATGGTCATGAAATTCTGAGGACAAACCCTGGGTCTACTGTGAGGATGGATGTAGACATCATGCCAGATTCCACAACTTTGTTTTCTAAGTACTATGTCTGCTTTAAAGCTATAAGTGATGGTTGGAAGGAAGGGTGCAGGCCTGTGATTTGATGGTTGCTTTCTAAAGGGTATTGTTAGGGGAGAAGTTTTGGCAGCTGTAGGGAGGGATGCAAACAACCAAATCTACCCTATAGCATGGGCTGTAGATGGAGTTGAGAACAAGGCCACATGGAAGTGGTTCATAGATCTCCTCATGGATGATATTGATGGTGGTCTTGGTGCAGGCATTACCCTTCTTTCTGATGGACACAAGGTGAGCATTGGTTCATATTTATACATATGGTTTTATACATGTTTCACTAATTTTGTTGTTGTTATTTGTAGGGGTTGCTAGAAGCAGTAAAAGAAAGGTGTCCAGAAGCTGAACACAGACAATGTGCCAGGCACATTGTGGCTAATTTTGCTAAAGGGTTTACCGGTCAACATTTCAGGAAGCTTTTTTGGAGGGCTGTTAGAGCTAGTACTGAACAGAAGTTCAAACATGTAATGGAAAAGATCAAATCTTTAGATACTCAAGCATATGAGTACCTTATAGACAGAGATCCTACTACCTGGTCTAAGGTATTTTTTAAAGAGGGCAGAGATTGTGATGCAGTTGAGAATGGGGTGAGTGAGAGTTTCAATTCTGCTATTAGGCATGGTAGAAGGAAACCAATCATCACTATGTTAGAGGAGATTAGGATATTTGTGATGGAGAGGATATACAGTTAAAGAGTAGAAGGAATTGAATGGGATTTGAATATCTATCCAAGTATTAGGAAGCGTATACAAGATTTGAAGGTTAAACAGAGGTAACATGTAGTTTTACAATTCATCTATCTAAGTATTAGTTTGTGTTATTAGTTATTAATTTGTAGTCATTATTGCCTTATACAGATTGTGGGGGGGTTACTCCTTGTGGTTATCAAAAGTATGAAGTTAGGTTCAATGATGCAGCATATGGAGTGGATCTAATTGCAAAGACTTGTGCATGCAGAATATGGCAACTTACAGGGATACCATGCTTACATGGAGTAGTTGCAATCTCTTCCCTGAATCAAGATGCAGAAACATATGTGTCCCAATCATACAGTAAAGAGGCTTTTCTAAAATGCTATTATTATAGCATTAACCCTCTCAATGGTAGTGATACGTTGGAAGAAGTTCCTTATCGAAAGCCTTTGCCTCCCAAAAGAAGAAGATTACCTGGTAGGCCATCAGTGAAAAGGAAGAGGGATGCAGTGGAAAGGGAGTTGAGTGGACCAGTTAGACATTCTGTGACAAGAAGGGGATCCATGATAAAGTGTAGTATTTGCAAGGAACCAGGTCATAACAAGATAAAGTGTCCATCTAAGCAGCAAACAAATACATCAGGTAAATGTCCCAATTATCTGAACATAATACATCATTTTGATATGTAATATTGAGACTTCAATTTTTTTACAGCACCAAGTTCATCTAGGGGTAGTGGAGCAGGACCAAGTCAACCACCAAGTTCATCATGGGGTAGTGGAGCAGGACCAAGTCAACCACCAGCAGCAGCCCAACCACCTCCACCACCACCAGCTGCAAGGCCTGTCCCAAGAAGGGCCCCAATTGGTAGAACTGGACGGAGGAAATATTCTGAAAGGATTGTCAAAATGGCATTGAGGAGGAACATACCTGGGGTTGGGAGCAGTGCAGAGAACCATGCAGTCCTTAATTAAGTAGGTGTGTAGGTAGTGGGTGGGCACATCTTTTGTTATCAAGTTGTGATGTAAAGACAATACTATGTGTTATTTATGCTTTTCTTTTGGGTTTGTGGGCACATAGTGGTCCTTCTTTTGTGGTCCCTAGAAGGAATCTTTTGTCCTTGTGTATGCAGACAACTACTCACCCTTTATTTAATTTAGAATATTGATGGAGTATTTGCAATGAATTCAACCACCGTATTCAATTAGTTTCTTATTATTTCTATGCATTGTTGTCTCAATGATTCCATTACAGTCAAAGAATGGAATCCTATATTGTTAGATAATATGACAGTTAATCAGTTTTTACTACCAAGGGTAGTTTCATCAATTCCTATTTTCTAGTCTGGTACAAGTTATTTAAACATGTTGATGTGTAATGTTATTAGTTGAAATATGACAGTTAATCAGTTTTGACTACCAAGGGTAGTTTCATCAATTCCTATTTTCTAGTCCGTTACAAGTTATTTAAACATCTTGATGTGTAATGTTATTAATTGAAGGAAGTCTAATAAAGCATTATGAAAGATTATGGTCATATTAGCTAAGATGTTGACTGGAATTAGCTAAGCTATTGACTGGAGCTAGAAAGAAGTCTTTGATGTGTAATGTTATTAATTGTACATATATGCCTTCATTCCAGTCAAAATTACTACTTTGTGATTCCATTCCAGTCAAAATTACTACTTTGTGATTCCATTCCAGTCAAAATTACTTCATTCCATTCCAATAAGAAGTTAAGATAATACATTCATTCCATTCAAACAACATCTTTCAATACATCATTCACATCATTTCATCATATACACGATGATCAAAAAAAGAAATCCTATGGTAAACTTATATATTTTTTCCTTCATTGCAATGGCATCAGAGTACTTTTCCTTCTTCATTTGTTCCATGTCTTCCTTCACCTTCTCTACTTTGGTCTTTAATGCTACTAATTCAACTTTCATTCCCTCCACCACTTCCATTAGAGGCATTTCTACAGGTTCTACATCCAACCATTTCCAATATTTGCATTTACCCTTCAACACAAATAACTCATAATGAGATTTCAAATTAGGAATAAAGAATCAGAAAAGGGAGAAGATTCAAGTGAAATAGTTTACCTCAGTGCACACCATGAAATGCCTCCCTAGATTCTTTGGTGTTTTTGATGTTAGAATACGTGCAAGGAACCCACAATCACAAGTTTTTGTATCGTGCGCAGTTGATTTCTTGCTTGATCGATTGAGGGATGATGAGAAGCTGTAGGAGGAAGCCATCGGGGGTGTTAGGGCACAATCAAGGAACCGCATACACCCCTCTTTTAATAACATTAGCCTACATGCCACGTAGGATCATACTGACACGTAGGATCGACCAGTCCATTGAAACCGGCTATAATCAGTCGTAGGGGTGAAATTTACACGAATGAACAAGTTAAATGGCTATTAGAGCACGAAAAAAAGTTTAGTGACCAAATGTGACAAAATGGAATAATATGTTACCCTCTCAAGTCATTATCCCTATGAAGAATGCGCAGAGGCAGTGGCGGATGTACATTGATTTAAGTTGAGCGCATGGCCCTACATACCAATTCTTATTATTTGGTAAAAAAAAAAACTCTAATTAATATATGTGTTGTTTAACTCCTGGACCCCACTTGTCAAGAAAAACCAAGACACTTGGTAGCTTGGAAATAAGAAAAACTAACTTTTCATCTATCTATATAAAAGTATCTATTTATTAGTTTATAATCGTACGGACATGGTAACAAAATTAATTAATTTTGATAGTAAAATTCAAAATTATTAATCACTTATTTTAAATAAATTATTAATTAAGAGTTTTTTTAGTTATATAAAATTATAATCATTGATTTAAATAAATATGTAAAATTATATCACTTCATAATTTGTGTTAATTTTATTTTAATTTTTATTCTAATGTTATTAATTTAATGTAACTAGAGTGGAAAAATTTAAAATTTAAAATTTAAAATAGAGAATCAATATGTTGATAAGTGACATGCATTAATTAAGAGACATAATAGAGTGACGCATGTCAAAAAAAATAATAATATATGTATTAATTATGAGGCCTAATATGGTGATATTTGTCAAAAGAAAAATAAAACTATCCTTTTATTAGAATAGAGAGATAAACTAATTGTAAATTAGTATAGAGTAGATAATGTTTGAAGTACTTGTAGATTATTTTATAACCAACTAGAAGTTTAACCATATGTTGCACATAGTAAAAATTATAACAAAATATATTGACAATTTTAGATTTGAACACAAAAGTTATCATGAATAAGTATAAGTGAGTCATAACAATAGATAACGTTTACCCATAGGTTGCACACAGTAAAAATTAGTGAAATCTCCAAAAAAGTCCCAAAATTTTAGTCTAATTTATGCTAAAGTCTTAAACTAAATTTTGTTTACAAAAAAGCACAGAATACCGGTTAAAACTTCGAAAACACTCTTTTCGGTCGGTTTTGAACATTTAGCCGGTATTCCATCTTTTTTCGTTAGTTTGCTTAAAATTTTGAGACTTTTTCGGAAACTAACTTATAACCAAAATATTGAGACTTTTTTGAAAATTACCATGAAATTAATGGATATTATTATTAACAAATCATTTATAAACATAACAAATATTTTTATTATAAAAAAGAAAATACACTTGTTGCTAATTTCTAGGAATAAATTGGTGGTCTAAGTACTCTTCTATTGCTTATTAACCACATCAAACTCTCTACATTCCTCCTATGCATCGTTGTGGGTATGATGATGAGATGTACTCAGTGGGTTTTCTTCTAATGTTGGTGCTCCTTTTATGTTGTTTAACCTAACTACCACCCAATATCCATAGCTCACATGGTAACAACCATAGGCTAACACACATCTATCAAATCTGAAAAAGTGAATCGTGAATGATAGTTTATATAGAAAAAAGTGTAGGGTGATTATCTATTTAAATTGTCATTCAAAGTTTATTTTTCACTATGTTTGTAATTTGATGGTTGTTACTGAATAATGTATGGAAGTTAGGTGGTGTTTACGTTAAAGAACATAACGAAAGATCTATATATTCAAGAATTATTATTTAATGATATTTTCTAATAACATGTGATCCTATAGTGTCACACCTAATAGAAAGTAGACACTTATTGATTGTGTATTAATAAATATTATTAACTCTTGTATAACGATACATAGGAGGAACATAAGAAGTTCGAAGTGGTCAACAAACAATAGACCATGTCGACCATTCTATTTCTAGAAATTAGAAACAAATGTATTTCCTTTTTTATAATAAAAAAATATTTGTTATGTTTATAAATGATATGTTAATAATAATATACATTAATTTCATACTAATTTTAAGAAAAGTCCTAATATTTTTATTATCGGGTAATTTTAAAAAAAAAATCCTAATATTTTGAGCAAATTAACGAAAAAGGACAGAATACCGGCTAAATTTACGAAACCGGCCAAAAAGGGTTTTCCGAAATTCTAGCCGGTAGTTTGTGCTTTTCTATAAACAAAGTTTATTTTGTGACTTTTTCATAAACTAGATTAAAATTTTAGGACTTTTCTGGAGATTTTCCTAAAAATTATAACAAAATATATTGACAATTTTAGATTTGAACACAAAAATTATCTTGAATAAGTATAAGTCAGTCATAACAATAGATATTCTGTATCAATAAAAAATTTCATCCACAACTCGAACATAATAATATAGTTACACTTTTTAAGTCGAGTATATATAGACGGTCAAACATAAAAAACATAAGGAAAAAATTTTACAATAATTCTCTCAAAATTTAAATTAAAATTAAAAAATAACACCTATTAATAATAGCACAAATGTTAGCTTTAAGAAACTTATTGTTGTGTTTTTTTTTTTGTGAGATTCATATTATTAAAAAGAAAATAAAATTCAAAGATTTTGCAATATAAAATTTTAATCGAAAATAACTACTAATTAGGAGTTGAAAATATGTATTATTGAAATAATACTTCAATCAAATTAACCTACATATAGTATTTCAAGTTTTTGAAATGAAAGAGAAGAAATGTAAAATGAATCTTTTATAAAATGATAAAAAAACTAAAATAAATTATAACCAATAACAAAAATCTAAAATAAAAATATAACATCCCCGAAAATATAGACAAAAAATTTTCAATTTCTAAATAACCAAACAATTATCCAAACATCATCATAACCATGGTAAATCAAAATGTGTTATCTAGATCATAAAACATCATAGCAGTCATAAGAATGTAGAACAAAATAGTGTGCACAACAATCATTCCGAGCTCTTCCCTTTGCACCAGAAGTATTTGAAACTTCAACCATTAACCGTAAACACGAAGCTTAGTGAGTTTTCCTCAAATACCACATACCACAAATAACAAACATATAATGGGCCCCGCCCGATGAGTGTAACGAGCCCTACCCTAACTCGCATAACGGGGCCCGCCCACTAAGTATAACAGCTCTCGCCCTAACTCGCATAACGGGCCCTACCCACCTAGTATAACAGGCATCGCCCTAACTCGCATGATGATCGCCGCCCATAAGGTATAAAGGGCCTCGCCTTAACTTGCATAACAGGCCCTGCCCAACATACAAGCATACAAAGTATAACAAAGGTAATAGCATACAAAATAACTATCGAGTCCTGCCCGGTAAGCATACAAACACATACACATGCAGGAGTTATGCAGACAACTAGCATCGTAAAATAACAAACCATGGGGGTGGCATAGGTGCCTTCGACCCGCTACACATGGTGAGGAAACTCACCTCTAACTGCTGAATCACTCAGATAAATCCCTGCCAGCTGGTCCAACAAATCCTCACATTATCATCATAAAACAACATCTAATTAATACTTGATCTCGATCCATAACTACTAATCTAAAATACTTAGCCCAAGCCCAAGGTAAAAGACCATTTTACCCTTTTTCCTATTTTGGCTTAAAGCCAATGCCCAATTTCTAAATGATCACCCAAAGCCCACATATGGCCCAATTTTCCAAATTGGTCCCAAAGCCCATCATGCTCTAATCCAAAGGAAACCCAAAGTACTGGCCAAAAGCCCAAATCAACAGGCTAAACCCCTCATCCTAGGTATGTAACTGTCCAAAGGGATCACACCCAGTAATGGGTGCCAACTATGTTAATGTTGGGAAATGTCTCCATGATACAAATGTATAAAATTAAGAAGTCAAATAAGTAACTAATAATATTAATGTTACAATAGTTGTTGAAAAAAAATCTATTTTGAAACGTAGCAAACATGCCTTCAATGCATAGAAAAATCCTTGCATAATATATGTAGGTTTATTTCCGACTCTTGGCTTGGTGGGGTTCAAATTCTCCTTAATCTTATTAAAGATAGTAGACAAATGTCTGTAAGTCAAATCCCACATCACTCTACCCCGTGGGTACCTGTGTCAACATTAGAATTTGGTAACTATAAATTAAAAGTATCATTTGATATAATATAAATAACTATATACCTATTAAACTAATCTAAACTAGATACAAGTGAAAGATATTCCTCATTAAATGGTTGTTTAGGGTATCTGACATAAATTCCTTGCTCTAACATATACAATAAGGAGACTCTCACATCATTTGCGTCTTGTAATTGATTAAACGAGTTATTAAACACCTACATAATGTCAGCAACTTTCAATGAGTGTGAAGGCAACAAAAATGGAAAGACACAATATATGAATTGTGTCGAAGATAAACTAGTGGGGAAATAGTTTCCGAACCGCAAGCCAGTAATAGTGCAGAAAGCTTTCCTGTCAAAGCAAACCCAATAGTCATGTAAGGAAAATAGAAGCTCATCCAGGTTAACCTGAGAATAAGTACTGCATTCCTTATACATAAGATAATGACATAGTAAATGGTGAAATTTGACACCCATCGGCATGTTAACTTAAGCACCAAAACAGGATGCCCTAAACATGGTTTCACGTTGTGGTTTGTATTGTAAATAGGCCATGAATTTCCGTACCAATTCTAGCCTACAGGTTGTAGTGACAATCACTTTCTATGTTTTGTCATGCTACAATGCAAGGAATTATAATTAAGCATTTGTTGCATGTTTCGATCTAAAGAATATGTTATGGAGTACATTCTAGAACTACAATCCAAACTATTCCAGACTTTAATGATTATATTTTGAACAAACACACTCTAGAATATCATTCTGGAACATTTATATGTATTCCGACCTTCTTCTGCATATTTTCGGGCATGATATTCATATTTTAGAGACGTTCCAGACTATTTCTTCATTAGAATGTTTTTTTTTAAATTTTGTTCTAGCGCACACATATACTCCTACAATAGCCTCAAAACTACTACAAATCAAAGGAAAATGAATAATATCTATGTAATCGTATGAAATAATACGAATAAACAAAAATATTTGTGTTTTAACATATAATCATAATATATATATATATATATATATATATATATATATATATATATATATATATATATAAAATCAAAACATACCCACAAAAATGAATATCCTCATTGCTAGAAGAAAACATTGTTTGATATTTTCCGAAATGATGTCGAGAATGAAGGTGAGTTCGAAATGAAGTCCGAAAAAAAGTGGGTTAGAAATGTTGTTTATAGGGGGCCACATTACCTAGTTAGATCACTGTAACCGTTTCCCCATTTTGAAATACAGGTCCAGAATGTGCATTCTAGACTGAGTGGTCAATTTCAAAAATTATTTTTATTGAGGTTATTTAAAAAAAAACCATTAAAAAGTGGTTAAATTACTAAATTTTCTATTTTTTATCCTCTTAATTATACTTTAATTTTAATTATTTTTTATGTATTTTAGTAAATAATAATATTAATTAAATATTTAATAACAATTCATTCATAAAATATAAATCTTATATAGGTTATATAAAAATTTTAGTAATTTTATATTTTTATAATTATGACATATATTTTATTGCATTTTATGTTTATAAAATCAAGACCCGACATAGTTTTATTATATTTTATTTGTGTATGATATTTTAAATATAATATACGTTTGAAAAATGACCAATTAAATAAAGGATTTTTATACAACACTTAAGATCGATGATGATAGGTTGGTATTGAGTTTTTAAAAAAGCTATTGAAAGAGGTTAACCATTGGAGATGCCATTTATTTAGAGGTTAAAATTAGTTGAATGATATTTTGACAATTTTTGAAGTCATGAGACAGGTTAACCATTGCAGAAGCCCTTACGTATGGAATATTTGAATAACCATATATGTAACATGTGCATCATTTGGACTGGAAGCCATATACTTTTTGCTTGACCTAAAAGATTTGATGGTAATCAAAGGAGTAAAGAGAATTATGAAGAAAATAAACTCCCGATGCAAAGAACATCAAACAATGAGGTAACATAAGATTTCCTTGAGTATGTATCCAACAAACAAGTTTCGTCACCACATCATTACACATATTCTGAATCAATGTAAGTCCTCAACTTCCAATCTTTATGTGTCGTTCTTCTAGATCTATGGTTTTATGCTTTTTTCTACAAGTTTAGGAAAGTTTGAATGGATAGATTCCATAAAGTTGGCAGCTTTATGGATCCTTGAGGTCCGCTTGTAGTTCTTTTTTCTAGATCTGAAGTGTTATAGAGTTTTGATCCCATGCTTGAGGTTTTGACCACATTTTCTCTATATTTTTGACCTGGCTTAGGAAAGACACGCATTGGACATGCATGTCTACAAAGCAATGAGTTTTATGACTCATGGGGTGTAGGAAAGTCTTCTAGAAAGTATGAATGAGTAGCTTAAAGGATTATGAGCTTAATGCATTAAGTTGGTCAGATTAGGTTCCACGACATGGAGGTCTAGCCAACACAACGTGGTGATAGGCAGTCTGCACGACTGTTTTGTCATGAGGTTGCCACTGCATAGCAAATTCTTAGCCACAAGGTTGTGGCTGACTGATGGAGTTGTAACTGTTCACCATTGAATTTTTGACCAAGTTGGACTTTGGCCAACTTGATGGTTTTTTGGCTATAGATTGAGGATTGGTCCCTGTTTGTTGCATAGGTGACTCGTAGTACTAGTTTTTGGACTCGTGTGAGCTGTATTATTTATTTGGTAAACTGTGAGGTAAGTTTTCTTACTATACTTTGTATTGTAGTATGTATCCTTGTGTGTAGGATGATGGTATACTATAGTGATCTGTTAGATTGGTATATTTTTTATGTTTACCTGTATTGATGTTTATTGTTTGTTTTCATATCTCGACATATTATGGTTGGGTTGAGGTGGTCCTACTTTGTGCTTTAAGGAAAGATACCCATGCAGTCTAGGTGTACTATAGGCCTTGTGAGGCAATTTAGTCAAACTGTAGGCCCAATGAGAGAAGTTCAGTTATAGTGTAGGCCTTGGGAGGCGGTCCAGTCAGATTGTAGGCTCATGTGTGCATGTATTGTATGTGTATTATTGTGTGGGTGTATTTTGGGGGAACTAAGTAAGTTTTGGCTTACAATTGTGGATTTAAATGTTGCAGGTACTTTAGAGGATCGCGGGAAGGCGAATGTGTGATCGTACACATCATCCTATTGAGTTTTACTTGATAGATGTCATTGATACTCTGATTTTTATGATTATGTTTTGAAATAATGATTCATATACTTTTTGGTTTTTATGGAAATTTCTTTTGAAAAAGAAAAAAAAATTATTGTTGTTTTTGGGATGTTAAAAGTTGGTTTCAGGTCCCCGGTTTGATGGATTTGGATGAACACTTGAGTGATTCCAAACTCAAACTATGGATCTGTAATGTGTACACTCAACTATAGCTCAAGAGAAAGTTATTCCCCAAGATACCCACACTCATTGTGTGTATATTGGTGATATGTTAAAGTTTTAAAACTTCATGGTAGAGCATAGGCTAGGGATTTTTATGAATTACGTGTTAGAACTCCATGATAATGTATAGCCTGAGAATGCTCGATTTAGCCTTATTTCATGTTCCTTGTTTGGTTGTGGACTTAGGGTAGAATCAACTATTCTATTGTCTATTGAATCTAATGTTATATATTATTAGCATGTGTAAGGAGACCATAGTGTTAGTGAAGGTTTCATGAGTTATAGGTGTAATTGTTAGAGTGCTAGCAGAAGTAAGGAATTGATAGTTACTATTGAGAGTGTGAGTGTACAGTGTACGCATACTGTAGTTGCTTTGGACCTAGTGGCATAAGAATTTCATGGTGATCCTTCGAGAAAAATGAAGGAATGTATGGAAGGTAGTATGGGCCCGTACTAGTAGAAGCACAAGACTAGTACACATATCAATTAAGTCAAGGGTTCCAAGGGATGAGTAGTGGAGTAGTGATGTGTTAGGGTATATTATGATTTTATGACGTGTTCTAGTTTATTTTTACTATGGTGATTACGAGAGGTTCAGGGTCATGTGCATATAACCCTGAGAGGCTAGGTTTGGGTGACCACGGGATGTTATTGGTTCTTCAATACCACTTTGATTGAGATGTTCGATGAGCGTTATGATGTTGTCACTGAGACTGCTGCCGCCACAACGACTACAGCTATCGCAGTCGCCAGACTTCAAGGAGGAGGGTCTATGTAGTACTGGGTGTTTAGCAACATGAAGACCTTGGCATTCAATGGGTTTAAGGACCTAATTGTTGCTATGCGTTTGATTTTTGATGTTGAGGGGTGTTTTTATACATGTTCATGTCTGGAGAACCTGAAGGTGAAGTTTATGTTGGACCTTCTTTGGTTGGGGGTGAAGGACTTGTGGAAGTTTGCCATTCAAGGCATTTCTACTGTGAATCAGGCCGTTATGACTTGGAAGCTATTTAGTGAGATGTTCCGTACTGAGTATGTTCTAGTGGCTGAGAGAGAGATTATCTCAAGAGTATCTATTACTAAAGAAGATAACAAAATCAGTGATGGAGATCACTAAGATGTTTACAGAGAGATCCTTCTTCTGCTCCGAGTATACTACTTTGGAGAAGATTCATATGTCACAATACTTGAGCATGCTTAAGATTAAGATTTAGGATTTTGTGTCGACTCAATTGTATTGTTCCCTTTCAGAGTTGCAAGAATCTTTCCAGAGCAGGAGATTGAGATTCGGACTCAGACGAGAGAGAAGATGTAGGCCCCCGTCAGACTCAGACTGCAACTAAGTGGTTCGAGCCGATCTTTTGTGTCTAAGTCTTTCAGTAAGGTTTTGATATAAACGTTGGGCAGTTGGAGTGTCCGTTGCAAGTTTCCAACGACAACAAACATAAGGTTTTTGCTTCGAGCATCTTTTGTGATTGTACCTTAGAAATATTTAGAGTTTCCTACCCAATTTACCTAATTCCCATCCTTATGGGGGACGTGTGTATGATTTTAGATATGAAATGGCTAAGCTGATTTGGAGCTTCGATTGATTGCAAGAGGTAGTTAGTGGTAGTTCGTACCCTAAGTGAAGGAGAACTAACCATTTATGGTGAGGGTACTAGGGTTGGTTCAAGTTTTATTGTGATGCCAGGGATAGATAGTATCTGCAACATGGAAGTCCAGGTTACCTCGTGTATATAGTTGATACACGAATTGAAGGAAATAAGTTAATTTCTGATGTGCCAGTGGTTAGGGAGTTTCGAGACATATTCTTGGATGATTTTCTTGGTGTGCCTCCCTTGAGGCAGGTGGAGATCAGAATCAATCTAATCCCAGGTGTCCCCCTAATTGGTAAAGCGTTGTATTGTCTCGCACCGCCATATATGCAGGAGTTATCCTCACAGCTTCCCGAGTTGTTGGGTAAACGGTTCATCCGATCGAGTAGTTCACTTCTAAGGATTGAGGACCTCTTCGATCACTTACATGGATCATCTTGGTTCTCTAAGATTGATTGAGGTCAGGATACGACTAGATGAGATTGAGAGGAGGATGTGGACACCACAACTTTCTGAACTCGATATGGTCATTATGAGTTAGTGGTGATGTCGTTTGGGCTAAGCAAAGCACCTACAACATTCATGGATTTGATGAATTAGATATGCAAGCTAATGCTTGATCGGTCAGTCATTATGTTCATTGATGATATTCTGGTCTACTCTAAGACCAGGGAGCGGCATATAGAGAACCTGCAAGAGTTACTTGGAGTGTTGAGAAAAGAGGGGTCATATGCCAAGTTATCCAAGTATGAGTTTTGGTTGCAAGAGGTCCAATTCTTGAGGCACTTCATCATGTAGAACGAGATTTTGGTAGATCCGACTAAAATCGAGGCAGTTATGAAGTGGGAGGTCTTGAAGTCTCCATCTGAGATCCAGAGTTTTCTTGGGCTATAAGGTTACTATCGGAACCTTATTCAGGATTTCTCTAAGATTTTTGTTCCTCTTATTCGCTTGACTAAGAAGAGTGTATATTTTTGTTGGGGGCTTGAACAGCAGGTTGCGTTTGAGACTCTAAGGTAGATACCATGTGAGGCCTCGGTATTGACACTTCCGTAGGGTGTTGAGAATTTTGTGGTTTATTATGATGCTTTGATCACTGATTTGGGGGTTGTGCTTGTTCTTCCAAGTAGTTGAAGAATCATGAGGCTAGGTATCCTACAGATGATTCGGATTTGGGGGTAGTGGTGTTTGCCCTCAGTATTTGGTGACATTATCTTTATAGGTTTCGTTGTACCTTCTACATGTATCACAAGTGTCTGAGATATCATATGGACCATCCAAATCTGAATATGAGGCAACATAGGTGGACTGACATGGTCAAGAATTATGATTGTAAGATCCTTTACCATCCGAGGAAGGCCATTGAGTCCGTTGATACCTTGATCCATATGGCAGCTAATGTTCCTATCTAAGGCTTATGTTTGAGGATGAAGATCATTTCACCGCTTCATGATTTGATCAAGGATGCTTAGGCTGAGGGAACCAATAAAGAGAACTAGAAAAAGGAGAATATCAGGGGTCAAATTAATAGCTTCATAATTGACAGTCGAGGGTTATTGACTCAACGTGGATGAGCTTGGGTTCTAGTTTCCCATGGAGTCCATCAGACATTATTAGAGGATGTGCATAAGTCTAAGTTCTCGATTCACCATAAAGCAATAAAAATGTATTGAAAATTAAGGCTAGGATATTGGTGGCCTTGCATGTAGAGAGATAGCTTGGTTCATTGGGGCGTGCTTGACATGTTGGATGGTTAAGGCTGAACATTAGAGGCCGCATGGCAAGTTACGACCTTTGAAGATTCCCATTTTGAGATGGGAACATATCACCATGGATTTTATCAAAAAGCTAAAGGATTTGCTAAGGGATTTGATGCCATTTGTGTGATTGTTGACTGCCTGACCAGTATTCCCCATTTCTTTGCTATTCGGATGAGTTCTTAGGGTGAGAAGTTAGCCACGATGTTGTGGCTGACTGCTAGACATTTGGCCGTTGACTATTACCAAGTTCAAATTTGGCCAATTTGAGGGTTTTTGGTATGTAGATTGATGATTGGACTCTATTTTTTTGTATATGTAACTCATAGTACTAGTTCTTTGATCCGTGTGAGCTGTATTATTTATCTGTTAGACTGGGCAGGTGAGTTTTCTCACTATAATTTGTACTGCAATATGTATCCTTGTGTTTAGGATGTTCGTATACTCTAGTCATCTGTTAAATTGGTAGATCTGTTATGATTACGTGTATTGCTTGTTATTGTATGTTTGTTTATTTGCGTATGCCAACTTATTGTGTTTGTGTTTAGGCGGTCCTACTTTGTGTTGTAGGCCAAGATACCCAGGCGGTCCAGGTGTATGGTAGGCCTTGCGAGGAAACCTAGTCAGACTGTAAGGCCAAAGAGAGCGGTCTAGGTGTACAATAGGCCTTACAAGGCGATCCAGTTAGACTGTAGGCTCATGTGTCCATGCATTGTATGTGTATTGTCGTGTGGGGCATTTTGGGGGAACTCACTAAGCTTTGGCTTAAAGTTGTAGATTTAAATGTTTCAGCTACTTTGGAGGATCGAGGGAAGGTGAATGCGTAATCATACACCTCATCTTGTTGATTTTTACTTAATAAATGTGATTGATACTCCGATTTGTATGATTATGTTTTGAAACAGTGATTTGGATAATTTATCATTTTTATTGAAATCTCTTTCGAAAATGAAAAAAAATTTATTGTGGTTTTTGGAACGTTACACCTTGCCAGGGTTACATGAATTTAGTTGTGGGACAATCCAAATTGTTGATTCAAATTTTAGACATATTTCTAAATGCTAACAAAAGATAACTTTGTTGTGGTTCGTGTTCTTGTCAGAAAAAAATTCGGCATAATAACAATGCAATTTTTTCGTGTCTATTTTGCACTGTTAAAATGCAAATCTATAGGTAGACGATGACAATTTTTAAGGGAAACAATATGTCGTTGTTGAAAGATAGAACCATTGGACCCCACTAGGTGTGTTGCGTCTAGACTCTGTCAGTGGTGATTCCCCTTAAAACCCTATCAAGTATACTGCCCTCAGACCCCATGTTCCCATGTTCGTATTAACTACTCGATTGCGCACTACATACCTCCAATATTAGAAAATAACCAAAGTAAACTGAGCCTATCTCAAACCAATCCTTAGTACACTAAATGTGTTGATGACAGTAAAATCACTAACATAAAATAATGATAAAGTAAGGGATTCGGTTGTATAAATATGATCTCATTCAAATATTTCATATTCATACCATTATAAGGATTTTCAATGATTTAGGTCAAAATTCCAAACTTATATATAATATGTGTAGATGAGGGGCTTGATGACAATAAGGAATCCATATCGTTGGATTGTTATGAATGTTAGTTGAATTCACATTTCATAGGAGTTCCTATTCTGTTTATAATTTTCTTATTACATGGGGAGTGGTGTTGTTTATGGAGCCTTTTAAATTTGGCAGTATCTTTAGTGGTGGGTATGCATTAAAATTAGCTACTTGGAGTAGATCTTAGCTTCTATGAATGTGGTTGTTGATAGAAAAAGTTCACTAAGATCAAGTGTGTGACATAATGCAGTTAATTTGATAAAAAAGCGATACGAGGTGGGTGGACTTAGAAGTTATAAACCATATGCTTCTGCTGTTGACTCGATCATGTATGCTATGACTTGTACCCGCCCTGATGTGGCCTTTTATTTGAGCATGGTCAGCAGATATCACGGGAACCCTGGCAAGGCTCACTGAACTGCGGTAAAGAACATTCTCAAGTACCTGCGAAAGACTAAGGATTGGATTCTTACCCTTTGTGGGAGTGATGACTTGAGAGTAGTAGGGTATAGTGATGCCAACTTTTCGACCGATAGGGATAACTTCCGCTCTCATTCGGGCTGGGTGTTTACCCTGAATGGAGGAGCGATTACTTGGAAAAGTTCCAAGCAAGAGATGGTAGTTGATTTGACATGTGAATCATAGTACATAGTAGCGAGTGAAGAGGCGAAGGAGGCGATATGGCTGATGAACCTCATCGGAGATCTTGGAGTTGTACCAGCTATAAAGGAGCCTATGGAGATTTTCTGTGACAGTAATAGTGCGGTTGCCTTAGCCAAGGAACCGAGAGATCATAACAGATCTAGACACAGTGACAGAAAATATCAATTCATAAGACAAAAGATAGAAGAAGGACTCCTCGTGGCAAAGAGGGTATCGTCAGAAGAGAACCTAACACATCCCCTCACGAAGGGACTAACTAGGGTTAGGCATTTTCAGCATGCGAAGCGCATCAGACTGAAGGACGATATTAGTTTTACAGATTAGATAGCTATCTCTGAAACTTGTAAAATGTAATTGACATTTGATTATTAAATAAAAGTTGTTGTTTATTTATAAGTAAGGTGTTGCTATCTTGTATCCATCATTTACTATTGTTTCAACATTGCATGTTTTGACTTCCAGAATAATTACTTTATTCAAACTCTCCACAGTTAGTCATATGTTGGAAGTACGTATGAATCAAGACTGTCATGAATGAGGCTTATGGATGTCTAAGGTGTTGGTCATAGCAAAAGTTGCTACAACATTCATGAGTGCTCATAAGTTCTGAGTATTGGATTAAACACATGCATACTTGTATCACTTCATGGAATTTATCTCAAGTGATCGTGAGACGGTAATATCATTTAAGTCTTCAAACCTAGAGATATGAGTTGTTGACTATGAGTTGGTTGTGCTTTGATTGCATGAAAACACATCAGTAATTTGATGTTATAAAACGTGCCTTTGTGTATGATTCAACAAGTAGTAGTAACAAGCATATGAGTCGAATTTTATCTGTTCCTTTTAATCCTTGGAGGATTAGAAGCGATATCTGGGCCCCTCGATGATTTTGTTTTGACCTATGTGACAGGCCCGGTCAGAACCAAATTGATGTGTTCAGTTTAGTTCTATGTCAAACAAATCGGAAATCGGGAAACAAACTGCTGGACAATAAGTACAAAGTTGTTCCATGTATTTGTGTGGTTGATATCTTAAGAACAGAGGATTATATGATCACTTATCTAAAATGGCACTTCATAGTTCAATAGAGTTTTAAGAGCTACGATTACTAGTCGGTTCCTGAAGTCACACTTGCAACTATAGTTATCAGACTTATCCAAGTGGGATACTGTTGGATAAGGTGTCTAAGTCCGTAACTATATTTGGTATACACTTGACCCGATCCGGCATGGTCCACTTGGGTTTCATTTCACTGAAACAATTTGTAACATCCATAAATTTTACGCCAAATTTAAACTTTTCGAATCACAAATAAAAGCAAATAGTATTTGTTTATAAAATGTTTTCAATCATTATTCATCAGAGTGTCCCAATAACCAGATCATAAGGATGAGGAGCGATACAGTCACGCCTTCGCCTTGCCATGATCTCCTGAAGTACTTGAAGCATTAAACTGAAAACTGCAAGCCCAAGGGCTTAGTGAGCCACCCCCAAAATACTAATACCCGACCGATAATACCATATGAACAACAGACAAACAACAACATGCATACTGCGCCATCGGCCTGACTGGACCGCCCTACAGGACCTATAGTCTATCTGAATCTGTCCTGAGCTTCGACATAACTGGACCACCACGTGGGCCTACAGTCTCCTCGGACCGCTCATAGGGTGTGTTGGCCTTCAACACAAAGCAGGACCGCCTCAACCCAAACAACAAATAAATAACCATGTGCACATAACTAGCATATACTGTCATATACAAACATCAACATATCTATCTTACTGATCATCATCATTGCAATCTCTCATAAGTAGAGCATCGACCTAGCATGTCACTATCATACAAATCCTTATGGATCATAAGAGCATAACATACTGGCTATCCTGATTCCGATCTAACAGATCATAACCATAGGTAGCATTCCATAACAATAACAACTAAAGGGCCGATCTTGGTGCCTTAGACCCTATTGATATAGTGAGGATAACTCACCTTGCAGATGTCCACTCGGTAGATAAACTTCAACCCTCGGATCATCGCCACAAACTCCACCACCTATTACCATAGCATAATCATACCCATAAGTTCCCAACCTTTCAAGGTATCCCATAAGCCAACTAATCAAACCCTGATCAAATTCAGAGTCATTAGTCACCCTAACTCGCCGAGTACCTCGGCTACTCGCGGAGTTCCTTGAAGTACTTGCCCACTCGTCGAGTCACCAGAGTGACAAATCGAGTTCCTTTGGTTTATGATCGAAACCCTAAGGCTACTTGTCGAGTTTCCTTCTTGCAACTCGACGGTTACACACACATACAAAAATTGGGGAAACCTCAACCGACTCGCTGAGTTGTTCATCCAACTCGTCGAGTCTACAACAATCTTCATCGGACTCGCCGAGTTGTTCATCTGACTCGTCGGGTCCAGGCTCATCTTCATGTGACTCGCCGAGTCAACCTTGTGACTCGCCGAGTTCCTTCAGTCCTTAAGCCATACAGACTCTTTTAAGCCATGCAGTGGCTCTAAATTATAGATCCAAGCTTCTAAGGTATGCTTTTCATGTAAAGTTGCAAAATTTACGTGCATGCATAGCTACAAAGGCTCTAAATGTCAAATCCAATCTCACAATGGGGTTTCATACTCAAAGAGGCTTCATACATGACCAAATTCGGAGCTTTATGACTGTAGAACCCAAGAAGGGTCCAGATCTGAAGTTACAACTTCAGATCTAGCTCATATCCCACATTATCATCTCAACAAACCATAAGAACCCTAAATCTCAACCAAAAGAGGTCTAGAAGGAAACTGAAGTAAAGGTGACGACTTGATACCTCCAAATGATGCTATCTGAGGTAGATTTCTACTTTCCCACATGTCCGTCCCCCTAGCCTTTTTTCCTCCAAGCTTTTCTTCTTAAAAGATCTCCTCTCCAAAGCTTTAGACACTCAAGAATGAAGCACCACACGAATTAGGGTTTTATGAGCTCTTAATGGACTGCACAGAGGCCAAAGGAGGCTTATGCTTCCTTAAATAGGGTGCAAAACCCCGGGATTTAGGGTTTCATCTTCCAGATCCTACTCGTCGAGTCTCTTCATGGACTCGACGAGTAGGCCACTAAATACGCGTCCCAAACCCGCTGCTACTCGGTGAGTAGGACAACCAACTCGTTGAGTAGACCTCAAAATCAAAAAAATTCATATTTAAATAATACCTGAGAATCGGGGCGTTACAATTCTCCCCCACTTGAACTAGACTTCGCCCTCAAAGTCTGTTGGAATAAACAACACCGGGTAATGCTCTCGCATTGTCGCCTCCGGCTCCCATGTCCACTCAGATCCCCTCCGATCTTCCCACTGCACTTTCACCAAAGGTATTTCTTTGTTCCGCAAGATCTTATTCTTCCATTCCAAGATGGATACAACCCTCTCCACGTAATTCAGACGCACATTGACCTGAATATCACCCAACGATACTATTACCCCCCGATCCATAATTTACTTTCGCAATTGCGAAACATGGAACTGATGGGTTTTGAGCAAAACATCATTCCTATGGTGTACATGCAAACCCTAATAGCTTTTTGATCTAGTTTTTGATAATCAATATTAACATAAGAATTGGGTTTAGATCTTACCTTGATTATTATGTAGCAATAACAATCTCCAATCCTCCTTGTAATGACTTTAGAAAGCTGAGAGTCACAAGTGGCACTCCTCTAATGACTCACAAACACCAAGAGCAAGATGATGAAGAAGGAGAAGAAAGGAGGCACCAAAAAAACGTGTACGAACCCTAAGGAAACTCTTAGCCACGTTTTTTGTGCCCTAGGGATCCTTAAATAGTGAGGCTATTAGGGTTATCTAACAAGGAAACCCTAATTTGACTGCTTAGGCCCTAAGCAGCCCATGGACTCCCTCCTTAGAGGCCTTGGATGATTTCTAATGGGTTTCCCCATAGAATTCGTCCACTCCATCCTCTATGGAGTCCATTAGCCCAATATTCTGTTGGGTTTTGAGCATTCTAACACTCCTATGGTGTACATGCAACCCTATAAACCTTGGATCTATGTTTTCTCTATTATACATGCAAATAAGAACTTTCCAAGGCTTTAATCCTAACTAGCTTATTATGATGTTCTTAATTTAGAAAGTACTAGTTAGAAGACATACCTTTTGATGTAGCTTGATGGCTTCAAGCTTTAAGAGCTTAGCCCCAATAGTGTGGAAGCCTCAAGTGGAATCACAAATCACCAAGACACCTTGGAAGACTTTAGAGAATATGAATACTTGGTTCTCTCTTAGTGAAATCGGCTAGCCCTCTTAGTGTATCCACACTAGTGCCAATTTCACCAACCAAGGACATCTTTATATAGTGTGGAGGATTAGGTTAAACCCTAATACCCATGGCCTTTCATTTCCTAGGATCCATGGGTTAAACACTCCATGGACTATCCATGAAAGCTTAGCCCAACCTAAATGAACTTGGCCCATTCCATATATATAAGAGTCCATATTTAATTAGTTCCTTTTGATCACTTAATTAATTATAAATTAATTCTTGATCAATACTAATTAAATAATATGATTCCATATTAATATATTATAACTTATAATATATTAATATTAATCATAAACATACTATTCTCAAAAGATTATCCATATAAATTGTGTCGGTGAAGTGCAACCCAAATGGACCATGCCGGGTCGGGTCAAGTACATACCAAATATAGTTATGGACTTAGACATTAATCCAACAGTCTCCCACTTGGATAAGTCTAAAACTATTATTGCGTATGACTTCAAACCTAACTGGCAATCGTAGCTCTTAAAGCCGCTGTCGAACTCTGATCTTGTCAACGAACTTGTCCATTAGATAAGGGATCATATATTCCTCCATTCTAGATATCATATGGACTGAGACATGGATTATAATCATTCTCTCTGTCCATTTGTTGTTTCCCGATTTCCGATTTATGACGACTGACTGATTGAACAAATCAAATCAGTCCTGGCCCGGCCGAGCACTTCCATTTGTCATCGTCAAATCATCGAGGGGCCCACAGATATCGCTTTTATCCCGAAGGTAAAAGGAATGGATAAACTTTGACTCATACGGCTTGTTCTACTACTTGTTGAATCATACACAAAGGCACGTTTTATAGCACCGAGTTACCAAATGCGTTTTCGTGCAATCAATGTACAACCAACTCATAGTAACAACTCATATCTCTAGGTTTGAAGAATATAAGATATTATCGTCTCATGATCACTCGTGATAAAATCCATGAAGTGATTCCAATGAGCGCGGGTTGAATCCAATACTCAGAACTTATGAGCACTCATGAGTGTTGTAGCCCTTTGTCCAACACCTTAGACCTCTACAAGCCAACCCATGACAGTCTTAATTCATATCTACTTCCTACATATGACCGACTGTGGATGGTTTGAATAACTTAGTCATTCCGGAAGAATAACCTAGTTTATTCGGGAAGTCAAAACATGCAAAGTGAAACACAATAATAATTGAATCCAATATGGTATCAAACCCTATGAACATAAATAAAACACCTTTTATTTATCACCATATGATTACAGATTATTCATTGTATACTATTTCAGCTATCAACTTTATTCTTGAATTTAAAACAATAGTTGTCCCATGCTCCAAGCATGTACACTATGTTTTCTAAACACTAGTCATGCCATACACCAAGTATGCATACTATGTTTTTCTATGATCTTTACTTTGTGAACTAGATCAATTGAACATAACTTCAATGATTCTCTTTTCACACTCCCAAATTCTTACTGCAAATACAAGAATTCCAAATTCATGCCATTTACTGAAATCCGTTAGATTCTAAACTTATATGCATTGATCCCCTTGTATTGATTATGCACAAAGTCAGAAAGACTTGACAACAATCATTACAGGGTATTCCAAAGGAGATCAGCTCCTTGGAAACATCCTTCTTGCATTAAGTTTCCTTAATCTTACACAGATTGAAAATTCTAACTTTGAAACATTTCCAGATTCCATTTTGACTCTCACTTCTGACCAAGAGTTGCCTCCTTACAAATTATGTCAATATGGTCCTTCCAGAATTATAACTATACTTCCAACTGTCCTTGAGCAACCAATCTTTGGTAAACCTTAGATTGTCCTCAAAAATTGTTTAATCCTTTTAGTTATATCCAGTTCTAAATCTTTTCCCTTCTTAACGCCCCAGGCATTTGGAAAATTTTAGAAAGGATGAATATAGCACATGGAATCGATCCTATATCTGAAGCATATGGGACACGATTCATGATGTCTCACATAAAGACTAAACCAGTCTTTTAACATTTCCATTTCTATTTGCCAAGTTATCATAATTCAGATTATGAAAAGGGATGCCGTAATCATAATCGAATTTTAGAACGCAAACAATGGACCCATATACATAATTTCCTTATGTTGATCCATTCCAACATGAAATTCATATATATATCCATGACTAAATGATTAAAACCTCACGATCTAAGCTTATAGATTTGAGATGAAGTATAATTTCCTCTCCCTTAATTATAGCAAAACAACTTTTCCCAATTGAAACCTTTTGTTTTCTATAATTAACATTGCTAACTTGCAATACTTATCATAATTATCATGCTCCCACTAACATGATGATTATTAGCATAACACTTATGCTCCCACTAGCTTTGACATGTACTCAGAAATCAACTGACTTCCTTACCAAAGTTCATATTTCTGATACTAGATTGTTTTGATAAAACTTTATCAAAATCATACACCTTCCCTTAGATAGCACACTTGTGTGTCTAAACAATTATGAAGAGGTATGTCGTAATCATAATGGTTAGACCTTTTTGCCATTTCTCACAAGTCCAGGTTAGTGTGCCGGTAAACCACACACGCTCCACTAACGACTTTGAGAATGCAAATATCACAATTGCTATCTAGCTAAAATCTACTTAGTGAAAGTGTTTCCTCACCACCATTTTCATGAATCGGAGAGAAACCTTATGACACTTAGATTTAATGGTGTATGTGTTCTTATCCATGTGAATTATCAAAACCATAGTCACAAGACAAGGATAATGACAAATCCAAACTCATATGGACTGAACTCAATCTTAATTTCTTGCCACCTGGCAGCTCAAGGGCCTGCCATTGCTTCCAAGTAGTTGTGCAACAAATTGAGAACTCTAAGAACTCATATGCAAAGCCAACTTTAACTGGAATGGGTACAGAATATGTCAACACGATAGATTATAAACCTCAAGTCGTGTGCTAGTGAAGAACTTCAGGTTTATTCTTGATTAGTTCTTGAGACTTTCAAGACCTTTAAGACTCCCACTGTCCTCTTTACATATAAGACGCCCTTGTCAAACATCCAAGAGATAGTGCGGATTCTAATCAAGACAAACACTTCACACAATTGGCCTTAGTTGGTCTTTGTTTTATCCAAAACATCACAACTTACCAATTTCAAATGTACAAGAGTTTTAAACCTTCTTTAAGACATGTCACAAGTTACAATCTTAGAGTATAACTCTAAGAATTGTTTTTGGAACGAAGTATGAATCATCTTCTTGATTTAACCACTTCAACAATTCAGGTTCCTCTTCTTAGCTATAAGAAGGCTCTTAGAGGATGACTTGTGATAAGGTCTCTAAATCATTAAGATGATCACAAAACTGATACGAAAGTACTCTCTCCCATCTTTTCAGATTTGAGAAACTTTTATCCTTCTACCTAATTTGATTCTTCTTATTCGCTCTGCCATACATTGGAACCTTTTCCAATGTCTCAGAATTACACTTAAGCTTGTAAGTATAACCATATTTACTGAGCTATAGTAAATTATGACGAATAATCTTATCGATCTTTTGTCGTGGACTTAATCAGTGCACAAGACTGTGTACTCGATCCCTTAGTCCTTCACTTGACTCACACATCCATGTGAACAAGTAATTAGTCTTAATTTTCCAATACTTGAAAGTTCTCATTCATCATGCTATACAACTTGCATGATTCCAAGTTCCGGTCCAAATGAAACTTGGGTGATGAGAATCTTTCCTTATTTGGTAAATTTAGACATTACCACAAATGAAAGAATCAATTTCATACTTCCACTCTTGCTATTAATGGAATCTTATAAGCAACAAAAATTTCCACAGATGCCATTGTAAGGATATTTTAAAATAAATAAAATCAAAAATTTTCCTTTTATTTTAAAAACTTTGCGGAAGAACTTGTCCTTACAATCCATATGAAAACTTGTTGTTATCTATTCCTAAGCAATATCTCATAACTCCTAAGAAGTAGCTCAAGAATCCGATCTTCAAACTATGCGATAGAAATCCATCTACGCCATCAGATTCAACATATTCTTTCTTTAAGTTTCTTCACTTTTCTTTGATTCTTAAAACATCACCATGTGACCCAGTCACATCATGTATCAGGAATCTCATAATAGAAACTTAGCAGAGTTAGATAGTGGAATTTACCTGAAGTAGAGTCAAACTTATTGACGTTAACATCCTTAGGTAAATTTGGCAGCTTCGCAACCAATGCCCCTTCCTTTGGCAATATAAACATATGGACCCTTTGATAATGGTACAAGGGACTATCACAGACTTAGCTTTTCTCTTTACCATTTGGTCAACCGAGTTGACTATGGCCGATCTCTTTCCATTGGGAAGAGAATGCTTTACTAGATACCCAATGTCATCATTGTCAATGTCCATAAAGTTTTAAGGAAGTTGATCTTAACAAATAGATAAGATCATTAAGGGTCTTATCGTAGTCTGTTTCATAGGTGTCCCAAAGGAACTCACTATGTGACTTAGAAAGTGATTGAACCACCAACTTTCTCAAGACTTTGACACCCAACTCTCCCGGCTTGTCAATATGTGACTACATCTCCAAGATGTGATCAAACCTAGACCTTGCCTTGCCAATAGGGCTTGAGTGACCTTGAACTTGTGGGTTAGGGAGAATAATTGGAGGAGGTGAAAGAAGTATGATTTCCATGGGACATCATCTTCATTTAGGAAAGCTTGTTTCAAGAGATTTAGGAAGATCATAAATGTCTAAACCAGACATCTTTTGGGAGATATTCAAGATAGTTGATCTTAAGTCCTTAATATAACACCCAATATGAAATATTAAGGCTAGGACCCAACAAACTATTTTATAACTTAGAAGAGGGATGCCGTAATCCAAGCTATAAAATATTTGAAGGTAGGTGAATGACGATTCACCAATTTCCACCAAGATAAACGAAATGTATTATTAGGTTTTAATTGGTTTTGAAACTCCTAGATCTATTGAGATTCATTGAACTGTTCAATGGCATGTTTCAATCTCGAGTGTGCCCTTCAGGTTTTGTGACTGGGATGCCGAGGATCACAAAACAAGGTGTGAAGTAACCATGCAAATTACTTGGTACCCTTAAGTGTTTACCCCTCAATTGATGTGCCGGTTAACCACACACGCTCCACCGATACTATGATAAACATTAAGTTACCCTTTGCCTACCTTGTTAAATACGAGTTAGTGTGCCGGTTAACCACACACGCTCCACTAACCGACTTAAACAAAGTGCAAAGTGTAATTTCATGTATTAGCACCTTATTCACATTTTCCTAAGTAACTAAGATTGGGTATTTATAAGTGTTTAGTTACTTAGTATTTATCATTAATACTTTTAATGAAGGGAGAATTATAGTCCTGTCAAACACGTTCGGATAACGACCCTCCACCAGTCAAGCAAGCGGTGGGTGAGAGTGGACACCCATTAAGTTGTCATTTTATAGGCAACAACCTTATACCCACCTTATAGACCGGCTTCGTGAATGAGGCGTACTAGCGGTAAGACTGACTTTACTCTTATACATATATATATATTATTAACTTATAATATTATCAAGTATAAGGGTTGAATTTTAACTTTTAAAATTCTAAGGGCTAACTTGGAATTAAAGTATTCATAAGAGAAAACTT
The DNA here is from genome assembly GCF_002870075.4 of Lactuca sativa. NCBI lineage: Eukaryota > Viridiplantae > Streptophyta > Magnoliopsida > Asterales > Asteraceae > Lactuca > Lactuca sativa. The sequence continues at coordinate 73,114,206 of NC_056623.2, read as the reverse complement.
TACAAATTCCAAAACTTGAGGGCAAGTTTTGAAACTATTCAAAACTAATTAATTCCATAACTTATGTGTTTAAAGTAGTTTAAATCTAAAAACTCTTCAAGTTCCATAACTTGAGGACAAGTTATGGAAGACTTTAAACTAATAAAAGAATTAACTTTTCTTTATTTTATAACTTATGTAATTAATTAACGTTACACCTTTTTTTATTTTATTTTATTTTATTAAATGAAGAGACTCTTGGTCCTCCATAACTTGAGGACAAGTTATGAAGTCATCAAACCATTTAATTAGAACTAGACTCTTCATTTTTGTAACCTTTGCCAATTTTTATGAGTTTTATGATTCTTAAATGTGACTTTTCATATAACTTGAGGACAAGTTACAAAAACACATTTTAGAATCAATTCTTAGATTAATTTGGATTAAAACCAACTATCACATAATTTTATTCATTAATCTAAATTCACTCATAAAACAAGGTAACACAAAAAACTTTTGGTGATCCATAACTTATTCTTAAGTTATGGAATCCTTTAAAACATTAACACCAAATTTTGTAACTCCATAAAAACTTTGAATCAATTTTTTGTAAAACCTTTTCATATCCATAACTTATGGAGGTTTCAAAAAATAAAACTCTTTAGATCAAACTTTTAAAACTAATAAAATAATCATATCATTTTATCTTTTATTAAATTTGACCTAATTCAACTCATAAAGCAAATTATTCAAATTTTACAAATAATTAGTTTTTCACAAGAACAAGTAATTATCTTAAAATTTGACAAATTCATGTTTTTTTTTTCAACTTTGAAAATAAAATATTTGCATCAATATAACAGAAAACAACCTGGCTCTGATACCACTGTTGGGTTTTGAGCATTCTAACACTCCTATGGTGTACATGCAACCCTATAAACCTTGGATCTATGTTTTCTCTATTATACATGCAAATAAGAACTTTCCAAGGCTTTAATCCTAACTAGCATATTATGATGTTCTTAATCTACAAAGTACTAGTTAGAAGACATACCTTTTGATGTAGCTTGATGTCTTCAAGCTTTAAGAGCTTAGCCCCAATAGTGTGGAAGCCTCAAGTGGAATCACAAATCACCAAGACACCTTGGAAGACTTTAGAGAATATGAATACTTGGTTCTCTCTTAGTGAAATCGGCTAGCCCTCTTAGTGTATCCACACTAGTGCCAATTTCACCAACCAAGGACATCTTTATATAGTGTGGAGGATTAGGGTTAAACCCTAATACCCATGGCCTTTTATTTCCTAGGATCCATGGGTTAAAAACTCCATGGACTATCCATGAAAGCTTAGCCCAACCTAAATGAACTTGGCCCATTCCATATATATAAGAGTCCATATTTAATTAGTTCCTTTTGATCACTTAATTAATTATAAATTAATTCTTGATCAATACTAATTAAATAATATGATTCCATATTAATATATTAGAACTTATAATATATTAATATTAATCATAAACATACTATTCTCAAAAGATTATCCATATAAATTGTGTCGGTGAAGTGCAACCCAAATGGACCATGCCGGGTTGGGTCAAGTACATACCAAATATAGTTATGGACTTAGACATTAATCCAACATATTCAACTATCACACAATTGATAGTTCTAGTCCCTTAAATTTAATTAATATCTTTTAAGCACAAAATTAATTCTTAACTAATTATTGACTAATATTAATTAAATAATATGATTTCTCCTTTAATATATTATTCTCATAATATATTAATAAATCATAATTAATCATCTCTCTCCATAATTCATCCTATCAAGTTGCTTTGGTGAAGGCAACCCAAAAGGACCATGCATCATCGGGTCAAGTACATACCAAAATAGTTATGGACTTAGACACTAATCCAATAGTCTCCTTCTTGGATAAGTCTAATAACTATTCTGCATATGACTTCAGATCCTGATCCGCAATCGTAGCTTTCAAAAGCCGTTGTCAACTCTGATCCTATCAGAAGCGCGTCCTTTAGATAAGGGATCATATATTCCTCTATTCTAGATATCGTATAGATGTGAGTCATGGATTGAAATCATTCTCTCAGTCTATGTGTTGTTTCCCGATTTCCGATTTATGACGACTGACAACAGACTATAGTTGAACACATCAACTTAGTCCCGGCTTGGCCAAGCGCTTAGGGTGTCATCACTAAATCATCGAGGGGCCCACATATATCGCTTTTATCCCACTTTGGATAAAAGGAACGGATAAACTTCGACTCAATGCTTGCTTGTATTCACTTATCGAATCACACACAACAATAAGTTTTATAACACCAAGTTACTGGTGCGTTTACTTATTATCAATGTGTAACCGACTCGCAAGATACAACTCACAGATCTCAGTTTCAAGAATATAAGATTATCGTCTCACCAATCACTCGTGATAAAATCCATGAAGTGATCCAAGTGAGCGTGGGTTTAATCCAATGCTCAAATCATATTCATGAGCACTCTTGAACGTTGCAGCAAACATTTGCTTATGTCGAATACACTTTAGACAATCCACACACCAATTAACGACAGTCTTCATTCATACCTACTTCCAACATATAAACGACTGTGGTCCATTCGAATAATTTTGATTAATCTGAACCAATTTAATTATTCAGGAAGTCAAAACATGCAAAGTGAAACACAAGAATAATATTAATCCCATATGGCCCCAAACTCTGGTATAAATAAAACATTTTATTTAATCACCATATTGATTACTCATTATTTGTTGTTTCGGGTAATCAACTTCTTACTTGAATTATTACTACACTTATCCCATGCTCTCAGCATGCACACAATGTTTACATACGGTCCTTAGTTTGTGAAATAGATCAAATGAACACATTTCCAATCATACTCATTTCACAACTCCCAATCCTTATCATAAGTATAAGAATATCAAATTCTTGTTACTTATGCTAGATTCTAACATTTTATGCAATGATTCTTTCGTAAAGTCATAGCTCAAAATCATCAAGACTTGGCCAATCTCTATCAGAAACAATTCTATAGATATGATGTATCTCACTCAAAGTACATTCCTTTGAACATCCTTCTTGCATAAACGTTTCTAATCTAGACATAGATTCTCAATATCCAACTCCCAATATGGAAACTTTTCCATATTTGTCATTTCATTCGTAATATAATCTTATCAATTCATAATAATGTCATCCAATACCATACTTCCAACTACTCACAAGCGACCAATCCTCAGCGAGCTTTGGATCGTCCTTTGATAGTTGTTTATTTATTTTAGTCAAAACCGATTCTAGTCCTTTTTCCCTCTAAATGCGCTAGACATTTGGAAAATTTTAGAATGGTCAAATATAATAGCACTGACAATCAATCCTATACTCGAAGCGTATAGGACACGATGCATAATGTCTTACATAAAGATATGATACTTTATCAATTTTCTGCCATAATATTTTATGTGTCTCGTTCTTACAATTCGAACAATGAAGAGGGATACCGTAATCATAATCGAAATTTAAGAACACACTATGTATCCTTTGACTAAATTTATTAAAATTTCTCAATCTAAGCTTTAGATTTTGAAACAAAGTACAATATTCTCTCCCTTAATTATAGCAAAACAACTTTTCAACCCTTATGACTTTGAAAAGTATAACTCTTGTTTTCTATAATTAATATTGCTAACTTGCAATACTTGCCTTAATAATCATACAAGCACAACATTTATGCTCCCACTATCAAGATGATTATTATCATATAAGCATAACACTTATGCTCCCACTAGCTTTGACATGTTTTAGAAAACAACTGAACTTCCAGAAAACAATACTTATTGAATTTCTGAAGTTCATATTTCTAATACCTAATGCTTTGATAATCCTTTATCTATGCTTCTTAAACTTAAACACCTTTGCCTTAGATAGCTCATATGTGTGTCTAAACAATTCATACTAATTGCCAAATCTCATAATTCGAATTATGGAAAGGGATACCGTTACCATAATCGAATTCGAGAATATAATTTTCACAATCACTATCTTCTTAAAATCTCTCTTAGTGAAAGCATTTCCTCACAATCATTTTCATGAAGGATGGAATCTTATGACATTTAGATTTTATGGTGTATGTGTTCCTATCCATGTGAATTTGTCAAAACCAAAGTTTGCGACAAATCCAAACTCATATGGACTGAACTTTCTCAATCTTGATTTCTTGCCTTATAGTAACACGAGTGCCCACCATGTATTCCAAGTAGTTAAGCTGCTCACCCTTTCATATCAATGTACTTTTCATTGATCAAGGTGCTTGCCTTTTATGCGTTCAAATGAGAACTCATAGAACTCACATGCATAATTAACTCAAATGGAATGGCACAGAAACAAAATAATGTCAACACGATAGGTCATAAACCTCAAGTCGTGTGCTAGTGATGATTGATAAGGTTTATTCTTGATTTGTTCTTGAAACCTTTCAAGACCATCGAGAATCCTGCTGACTCCTTGACATATAAGATTCTCTTGTCAATAAACATTTCTTGACAAACAAATATTCAAGAGTTAGTGTAGCTTTTATCAAGACAAAACACTTCACAAAATTGGTCCTAGTTGGTCTTTATCTTATCCAATACATCACAACTTTCCAATTTCAAATTTGCAAGAATAAGAAAAGCTTTTCCAAATTCCACATTTGATGAATGTTATAAACCTTCTTAAGACTTGTCACTCAATTCACAATCTTAACTCTGAGACTTGTTTTTGGAACGAAGTATGATTGACTTCTTGATTTAACCATTTCTTCTATTTTTTGATTCCTCTTCTTAGACATACAATTGAGATATGGTTCTTAATCACTAAGACCTATCATAAAACATAATAAAAGGTACTCTCCCTTCTTCTTAGAATAGAAAAACTTTTATCTTTCTGCCTACTTGATTCTTCTTTATTCGTCCTGCTATTTATTGAAACTATTTCATCAACTGAGAATTACACTTAATCTCATAAGTATAATCATATTTACTTAACCTTAGTAAATCATGACGAATATCTTTGTTACTCTTGTGGTGGACTTGATCAACACACAACCTTGTGTACTCGATCTCCTAGTCCTTCACTTGACACTTTGTCAACGAATTAGTCTAATTTCCAAATATGAAATTTCTCATTCATCATGCAACCAAGTTGTATGATTCAAAGTTTCTGTCCAATTGAAAATTGGGCAATGAGAAACTTTCCCTATTTGGTAAAATTCTTGACCTTTCCACAAATAACATAATTAAGAATCAAATCCATTATAGCTAATAATAGAAACTTACAAACATCAATTTTTCATTCACGCCATTGCAATGATAAATAAATAATATAACATCAAAATTTATTTTATTGCGGAAAAATTTGTCCTTACAATGCAATTCAACTGAAAAACTATGTTGTTACATATTCCTAAGTAATATATTCTAACTCCAAGTAGTAGCTTAAGAATCTAATCTTCAAGCAATGCGATCGAAATCCATTTCTTCACGATTAGATTCAGCTCACTTCTTCCTTTAAGCTTCCTTTCTTTTCTTCGATCATACAAAACATCAAAAATGTAATCTTATCACATCATGTATCAAGAATCTAGAATAGGAACTTAAAAGAGTTAGTTAATGGATTTTACGTAAAGTAGAGCCATACGTTTTGACTCTCCCATCTCTTAGATCTCTTAGGTAATAGGGCAGCTTCGTCTCTAATGCCCCTTCTCTTGGCAATAAAAGCAAATGGACTCCTTTGGCACAGCACATCGGACAATCATAGACTTAGTTCTTTCTAGACTTCCGATGTTGCCAGTGTTCATTGCAGTTTGGGAGTTTTACTCAGCAGACAAATTTGCTTGACCAGCACGCCAAATCATTGCTAATTCAGCAGCTATAAGCAAATAGGTGAGATCCATGAGGGTCACACCGTGATCCATCATATAGTACTCTCTAACGACTTCACTATATGATTCAGGAAGTGACTGAAGAACCCAATCAACAGCCAACTCACTTGAAATCTCGACACCCAACATCCTTAACCTATCAATGTGTGACTTCAACTCTAAGACATGTGCACACACAGGTTTCCCATTTTTGTGTTTTCTCGCCAAAAGGGCTTGAGTGATCTTGAACTTTTCAAGCCTTCGAACTTGTGGGTTAGAGAGAATAATTGGAGGAGGTGGAGGAAGTGAAGCATGATCTCGTGTTCCTCGATCGAATCGTGGAATATCATCTTCATGTGGAATGCTTGTTCCACGGGATTTGGGAAGACCATAATTGTCATAACTAGACATCTACAAAACGGGAGAAAATTCAAGTTAAGTTGATTAGAATCCTTGATGTGACACCCAAATGAAACATCGAGGCTAGGATCCAACACAATACTCTACAACCTAGAAGAGGAGTGCCGTAATCCAGTTGCAGAATATTTGAAGGTAGGTAAATGACGATTTACCAATTTCCACCATGAAAAACGAAAAAGAATTTTAAGTTTTAATTCTATTGAAAATTCCTAGGTCTTTTGAGATTCATTGAACTTTTCAATGGCATGTTTAAATCTCAATATGCCCCTCGATTTGTGACTGGGATGCCAAGGATCACAACACAGGGTGTGAATAACCATGCAAACTTACATGGTGCCCCCAATGTTACAGTCACCTATTCGATGTGCCAGTTAACCACACACGCGCCACCGAACTATGACACACAATGAGTCACCCTTTGCTACCTTTTCTTAGAACCATTTAGTGTGCCGGTTAACCACACACGCTCCACTAACGTGTTTGCAAGGGCACAAAGTGTAATTTCATGGAATTGCATCAATTCACTTTTGCCTAAAGTAACTAAGATTGGGAATTTTGTAAAAGAATTTAGTTACTTTTGTACTTCATTATACTTATAATGGAAGGTTTCTGTCCTATCCTACCCGTTCGGCTAACGACCCTCCACTAGTGAAGAGTGTGGTGGGTAAGAGTGGATACCCATTCAATCACCATTTTATAGGCAATTTCCTTAAACACCCCTTATAGACTACCTTCGTGAATGAGGCCTACTAACGGTAAGACTGACTGTTTACTCATACATATATAATACTAGACTTTTAATGTTATATATAGTATAGGGTGTATTTTACACTTTTAAAATACTAGGTGGTCTAATTTAATAAATTATACTTTTAAGTTAACTAAATGTGAACCAAAACTTTATGGATTTATTAAATCTATTTTAATTATACACCTTAACTAATTAATAAAACCATAAGGGTGTGATTTGAACTTTTCAAAACAATACTAGGGTTTTAGAATTTAACATTTCTAGATTAAACTTTTAATCAACTTTTAAATTCCAACACTTGAGGGCAAGTATTGAAACATTTCAAAACATTAGGGTTTAACTTATTTAAATTTCAAAAACAAAACTTTTAAGTTCAAATTTAAACTATAAAACCTAAAGGGATTAATTTGAAACTTTTCCAAACTTTGTCAAGAATATTCTAGATCACAAAATTCAAATAACGCAATTGACAATTAATTGGTGGTTATCTAATTTGACCTAGTCCATATTCTTGCAAGATAATTCACCAAATAATTCAAATAATTAAATCTAATCATATAAGGAAATAATTATCTAACTAATATGAATTTATCTTTAATTTTGGCAAAGATAATCACCTAATATCATAAAAATCTTATTTATATCAATAAAAAAACGTTTTGGTAACTATCCCAGAGCCAAAAGAGCACAAAATCCCGATTTTCCCTCTTTCTGACCAGCTAACGCGTCGAGTCAGGCATGGACTCGGCGAGTTCACCATGGACTCGGCGAGTTCAGCCCCCAGAAACCCTAAATTTTGATCTTTAAGCAAGGATAATTCACAATAGCATCAAATACATCAAACAAACAGCCATGGCTCTGATACCACTGATGGATTTTGAGCAAAACATCATTCCTATGGTGTACATGCAAACCCTAATAGCTTTTGGATCTAGTTTGTGATAATCAATATTAACATACGAATGGGGTTTACATCTTACCTCACTACAAGAAAAAAGGCCTTTTACGACGCGCAAAATACGACGCTCATTGATCTATGTTACGCAAAGGAGAGTGACATTAGAAAAATGTCATCTCTTCAAAAAAATTTAGGATAGAAGACACGCATTATTGCGCGCCCTTAAATTAGTGTCTAAAAAAAACACGGAGGGCACCTATAATAAAATGCGCGTCGTCTAAGGATGTCGCTTTATATTTTTTAATGGAACGCGCGTTCCATCCTTTAATAGTTGGGGAAAGGGGGAAATGAAATTCTGAAAAAATTAAAAACACCGCCAAGCTCTCCTCTACCTTCTTTCAATCGTTCTTCTCTCTCTCTCTCTCTCTCAATCAAATACCAAAAATCGACTATTGTTGGAACTAGGGTTCCGGTTCTTAGTGAAATCGAAGGTTTTTTGGTCACCAGGCCATGAAATTGATCTGGGAATGGCGCGAGAATTGAAATTACAGATCTATAATCGGGTGCCTAGAATAACGAAGCGTCAAAACTCGACTCTCAAGAAAGAATCAAGATAGAGACGAGGCAAATCAGTAAGCCAGTAACTCTCAAGAATCATTTATTCTGTCTCTCTCTTAATTTCTGAATTTTGGATACATCGGATTTCCATATCCCCTCGTCCATCTTTCTATCGACTTCTAAATACCTATTTGTAGCTTGTGATTTTCTCATATTTTAGTTGCAAAACACGTATTGCAGATCCTGCTTCTTTGGACCGCAATGATTAGGCATCGCCAAGCTCTTTTTGGAGTTTCTTTTTGACATCAATCAGGTACTTTACTTGTTAATAGATTTCTAGGGCTTATGTATGTTTCAGTTTCTATGCAACTTCCCCAAATTAATCTAGATAAACTTCTAGGGTTTGTAATTTTTTAGGTTATATGTAGTGATTAGGTTAATTTACTCATAGTTTTGATTATTTTTTTTATCATCATGTCCAGGTCCCTTCTCTATTGTGTTCCATGAAATGATACTCTCCTACATTATGCAGCCATGTTGTATAAGCTTAGCCATTATACCTGCAAATTCAGATTTGGCAAGCTTAGATGCACTTCAAATGGCTAGGATTGTTGATCCTGATGGTAGTTATCAAATATACTATGCTGTTAATGTATTGTTTTTCTTCTAATTCTAAAACTCATATATACCCTTTCTTTTTAGTTCATCGTACAATTGGTGTAATTACAAAGGTCAACATCTTCTTCTTCTTCTTCTTCTTCTTCTTCTTCTTCTTCTTCTTCTTCTTCTTCTTCTTCTTCTTTACTTTTGTGAACTTTATATTGTTTTCTTCTAAGACATTTGAACAGTTCTTTGTCACAGTTGGATATCATGGACAGAGGCACTGATGCCTTTAATTTTTTTTCTTGGCAACCAAATTCCTCTTAAACTTGGTTATGTTGGTGTTGTCAATCGTTGTCAAGAGGTAAATTATTCTGAAATTTGATTTAAGAAAGGTTGTGAATAGAGTGGCAGATTGCTGTGGGATCCCTAAATTGGCCAAGAAATTGAATAAAGTATGAATATTTACTATCTTCACCCTTGTTTGATTAAGGGTAGTTTTGGTTTTTTCATCTAACAAGTACCATCTTGGTAGTTATATCTTATTTTGTTTGTTTACTTATTTTATTATCACTAGTTTGTTTTATCTTAGTAATTTTGCTTATATAGCTTATGGTGTTCAAAAAGAATATGTATTTCATCAAGAATATGGTATTTTCATCTAACTAGTACCATCTTAGTAATTTTGCTTATATAGCTTATGGTGTTCTCTATTTTGCACACCTAACCTGCTTTGGATTTTAATCATTTTATATATTTTCATTCATGAATATGTATTTTGGTGACATGCAGGTGAATGTGCGGACTCATACAACAACTGTGATCCCTGAACTTAAACATCATGAATTTATAAAGGAATTGAAGCAGTTGCACAAAGTTCAGGATGATAAGGAACTATTTGGAATGGTAGTGAAGACACAACCGAAAGATGTTACTACTGTTAAATTAAATGAATTGAAAGAAAAAAGAAGGTGCCTAGTTAATTTCCTTGTCTCAATTTCAGAGGTCTACTAACAGATTACAATCTTTGAATTTTCTTGACTCAATTTCCTTGTCTCATAGCTTGTTTTGGACTATGAAGCTGTTCAAGCAGATGCTTTAACAGTGGATCAACTCGCCTCCTTGGAAAAAGTATGCCTTAAGTGATTACTCCTAATTTTAGTTGCAATGTTTAGAAAATGGTTCTTATAATTACATTTTGATCATATCAGTTGTCCTATCTTTTTATGAAAATTATGTTTTTTTGGTATTTAATGTCATTTTCTTCATGCCTGTTGGTTTTACTGTAGTATAATGAGACAGCTGTTGCAACTTGTACTTCTGTTTTGGCTACAGAAGTTGAGAGGATCAACTCCATCAAGGCAAACTTATTGGTAATAACGAATAACCTGCTTATATTATATATGTTTCTCTAATTCAAGCTTTATTTGTGCACATTAAAGTCATGTAGCTTGTTAATCTTTAATGAAGCATCTAAGTTATATATATTAAATATTCACATGCTTATATTATATATGTTTAGACAGGGACAATTGTAGAAAAACTAACAGAAGCTAATTTGAGAGACCGCAACCATTTAAAGGAACTTATCTATGTGTCAGAAGGTAAATACTAAATATTATTCATGTTCTTTACTCATTACACTAAAGGAACTTTACTTTATTTATGTTTGAATTTTTTTTACAGGGGGATAAATGAGACCACTAGCTTAGAAGAAAATAACGAAAAAATTCATATGATGAGGCTGTTGTATGCTATCTGTCAAGGTATATTTTCATTTTATTTTGATAAATCAATAAATTATAGCATGATGCTATGGTTTATTACCTTTACAACAATGTATTTTCACTTATACTATTGGCAGATAACATACTTTTTACCTTGGTTCTCTTGCAATTGATGTATAAGTCATATTTAATTTATAAAGGGTAAATTTGTCATTTTTTGTTCTATTATTCTGCTATCTATCTTTACAATGAGAAATTGCTGGAAGGAATTATACTATTTTAATTTTAATGTGTTTTTGTTATCATTTATATATTAGGCTGCTATCCATGGATTTCCATCTATTTAGTTATGGATGAACATTCCTTCCCATGTTCATGGATTTAGATGTTGTTGTGTTTGGGAAGCAAGGGCAGCATCCCAACGTCACCTAAATGTAACAAAAGCAACAGGTAGTTCTTATACACTTAAGGTTCTGGTTCCTGAATTTAAAAACATTTCTCATCACTAAAAAGTATTTTTCGTCATGCTTTTTGGTCATGAGCTGTTTGCTTTGAATTTTAAACTGTTAGCCCCATATACATGTTTCTATAATGTCATAAATTGATAACTAATTATTTGTTCTTTTACAAAATACAATTGTTTTAAGAAAATCAGTATGATAATGTAAGCAACTGAAACCATTTGCTTATAAAATATAAAAAAATACGGGTACTTTGTGATTAAAACTTTCCATTTGCTTACATTACAATAATAAAAAAATGGAACCAACAAGATTAGTAAAATCGATAATAAATGTAAAAGTAAGGGGAAGATAGCCATTTTATTAATTTTCTTTTTCCTATCATCAAGGCTGAAGCACGACACGAAGACATATTACGGCATCTTCTTCACATATCAAAAATAGTAGCAAAAAAAGAAGGAATCATTGATGGATTTCGTGTAGCCATCAATAGTCGTTGCTCCTGCATGTAAGTTGTAATTTCTGTTTTATTGAATTATAAAAATTTTGTTTGTTTCTAGGTGTGATTATAGCAAGTTATTTTCATTTCTTTGTATATATGGATTACATTGTATCTAATGGTTTTTTGTTCCAAAAAAGAAGATGAAGTTATAACATAATTTTGTTCAATAAGTTAGTTGCTTTTTTCTCTTTATTGACACAAAAAAGAAGCTGAAGTTTTAACATAATTTTGTTCAATAAGTTGTTGCTTGATCTATCCTAATGTAGGTTGGAAATACAAAGAAAAATGCAAGAGAGAGTTTTGCATATGGAGCTTGTGGTCAGGTATGCTCTACAAATGTTATGCCTTTTTCCTTTTTAACATAAAATACAAAGGTCAAGTATGGTCTACATATGTTGTGATGTGATCATTTTATGGTTTGATTCTCAGGCTAGCAAGGATGCTGCACGTAACACAGTTGCTGCTAAAGTAGCTGAGCTTCTCATGCGTGGCCTCGTATTTTACTTTTTTGCCCTTCTTTTTCCTTTTTGATGTCTTGTTATCCATCTCCATTGTATGCGTATCTCATTGTTTGTTCCACTACACATCATGTAAATTTATATATTGTAAGAAATAGAATTGTAAGACATTAAATTTTATGAAATGGATTATATTTTTTGTATATGATATTTTATTTTATATTGTGAGGCATTAAATGCAAATTTAATTTGAAAATTAGTAAATCTATAAAAAATATTTTTTTTTAACATTTAAAATTATGATACGCAAACATGCGTGTCATCTTCATTTATGACATGGCCTTTCTTGACAGAGGCTTTCTTGATACGCATTGCGTGTCATTAACACGCGCGTCGTAAGGTTACGACACGCGAATGCGTATCGTCTTCCTTTATGACAGGGCCTTCCTTGATACGCATTGCGTGTCATAACCGCGCGTCGTAAATGCGCGTCATAAATGCGCGTCGTAAATGCGCGTCGTCTATAGACGACGCGCAAAAGCGCGTCGTCTCTCTTTATGACAGGGCCTTCCTTGACACGCATTTGCGCGTCGTCTGAGCGTTTTACGACGCGCAATGAGCGTCGTAAAAGGCCTTTTTTCTAGTAGTGCCTTGACTGTTATGTAGCAATAACAATCTCAAATCCTCCTTGTAATGACTTTAGAAAGCTTAGAGTCACAAGTGTCACTCCTCTAATGGCTCACAAACACCAAGAGCAAGATGATTAAGAAGGAGAAGAGAGGAGGCACCAAAAAAAACGTGTAGAAACCCTAAGGAAACTCTTAGCCACATTTTTGGTGCCCTAGGGATCCTTAAATAGTGAGGCTATTAGGGTTATCTAACAAGGAAACCCTAATTTGATTGCTTAGGCCCTAAGCAGCCCATGGACTCCCTCCTTAGAGGCCTTGGACGATTTCTAATGGGTTTCCCCATAAAATTCGTCCACTCCATCCACTATGGAGTCCATTAGCCCAATATTCAACTATCACACAATTGACAGTTCTAGTCCCTTATGTTTAATTAATATCTTTTAACCATAAAATTAATTCTTACTTAATTATTGACTAATATTAATTAAACAATATGATTTCTCCTTTAATATATTGTTCTCATAATATATTAATAAATCATAATTAATCATCTCTCTCCATAATTCATCCTATCAAGTTGCTTTGGTGAAGGCAACCCAAAAGGACCATGCACCATCGGGTCAAGTACATACCAAAATAGTTATGGACTTAGACACTAATCCAACAGGAACGTGCTATGAATTCGGCTGATATCCTCCGGTAGCTCAAGCCTATAAGCCACTTTGCCAACCCTAGCAATGATCTTGAATGACCCGATATAACAAGGACCCTATTTTCCCCTCTTCCTGAAGCGGATCACACCCTTCCAGGGCGAGACCTTCAGAAGTACCATGTCACTAACCAGAAACCCTAAATTCGATCAGTATCTATCAACGTAACTCTTTTGCCGACTCTGAGCGGTTTGCAGCCGCTGTCTGATCTGATGGATCTTCTCGGTAGTCTGCAAGACTACCTGCGCCCGACCCATCACTCTGTGTCCAACCACACCCCATCAGACCGTGGTTCTACATCTCCAACCATACAACAACTCAAAAGGTGGGGCGCTAATACTGGAATGATAGTTGTTGTTGTAGGTGAACTCTGCAAGTGTTAGGTGGGAATCCTAACTCCCACCAAAGTCGATGACGCACACCCTCAACATATCTTCGAGGGTCTGAATGGTTCGCTCACTCTGTCCATCGATCTGCGGATGGAATTTTGTACTAAGGTGCAGCCGCGTACCCAGTTCCTCATGGAACTTCTGCCAGAAACGGGAAGTAAACCTGACAACCGATCGGAAACGATGGAGACTAGAACCCCATGGCGAGAGACAATCTCGCTGACGTACATGTCGGCCAATTTCTTGGCCGACGGACTCTCCTGTATGGCCAAGAAAGGGGCACTCTTGGTCAACCGATCCACTATGAACCATATAGTATCGATCCCCCTTGCCATCCTTGGCAACTTTGTAATGAATTCCATCGTGATATGTTCCCATTTCCACATGGGAATATCTAGAGGCTGCAACTTACCATGCGGCTTCTGATGCTCGGCCTTGACGATCCTACAGGTCAGGCACATCTCAGCATACCAAGCGATTTCTCGCTTCATACCAGGCCACCAGTAACTCAAGCCATACGGCCTATGAGCCCAAACCCGACTGTGTCGGGTCAATAATCTGCGGCTATCCTGAACAAACCGGGCGCTCTCACCCTTAATCCGCTCCAACTCCAGTTCTCTGGTCTCATGCCCACAACCTGAGCATCCCTAATCAAGCTCACAAGCGGGGAATCCACCGCTATCGTCATATACACCTTGCTGGGGTAGAAGACCCAGCTGACTTGCGGCTCAAAGCGTCTGCAACCACATTCGCTTTACCATGATGGTAAAGGATCTCACAATCCTAGTCCTTGACTACATCCAGCCACCTGTGCTGCCTCATATTCAGGTTCGGCTGATCCATGTTGTGCCTCAATCTCTTGTAATCCATGTATATAGTACATCAGACCCTGTACAGTTAAGGCCTCCAAATCTTGAGAGCGAATACCACCGCTCCCTCAAGATCATGCGTAGGGTATCTTGTCTCATGCGGCTTCAACTGTCGTGATTTATAGGCTATCACTCGTCCCCTTTGCACGAGGACTGCCCCCAGGCTGGTGATGGATGCATCACAATATGCTACAAAATCCTTGACTCCCTTGGTGATCGTCAACAGAGGCGTCTCACATAAACACCGTTGGAGGGTCTCAAATGCCCTCTATTTCTCTGGATCCCACTAGAAATCCTACCCCTTCCTTGTTAGACGAGTGAGGTGTACTACAATCTTGGAGAAATACCGAATGAATCTCTGATAGTACCCTGCTAACCCCAAGAAACTCCTGATATCTGAGGGAGATTTCGGAATCTCCCACTGCATGACCACCTCGACTTTGGCCGGGTCGACCAAAATCACCTCCTGATTAATCAGACGTCCAAGGAACTGGACCTCTCGTAACCAAAACTCACACTTCAAGAACTTGGCATATAGTTGTTCTCGCCGCAAAACCTCCAACAGCTCCCGGAGGTGCTCCCCGTGCTGCTCTCGGGTCTTGGAATACACCAAGATATCATCTATGAACACAATAACTGAGCGATCAAGCATCGGTCTGCAGACCCGATTCATCAAATCAATAAACATTGTCGGCGCGTTGGTGAGCCCAAACGGCATCACCACGAACTTGTAATGACCATAATGAGTCCGAAATGCGGTCTTCTCCACGTCTTCCTTCCTCACCCTAACCTGGTGATATCCGGATCTCAAATAGATATTGGAAAACCAAGATGCACCTTGCAGCTGATAGAAAAGATCATTTATCCATGGAAGAGGATAACGGTTCTTCACCGTTAACTTGTTCAACTCCCTATAGTCAATTCACATCATGTGCAAACCGTCCTTCTTCCTGAAGAAGAGGATCGGTGCTCCCCAGGGTGAACTACCCGGGCGAATAAACTGCTTACCCAGCAGCTCCTGCAGCTGAGATGCCAACTCCTGCATCTCTGGCGGTGCTAGATGGTACGACGCCTTAGCGATAGGGGCCGCACCCGACACTAGATCAATCCTGAACTCTACCTGCCTCTCCAGAGGCACTCCAGGTAACTCCTCTGCAAATACATCAACAAACTCCCTAACCACTAGAACTTCTGAAACTGAATTATGATCCTCAATCCGCGTATCTATCACATACGCTAGATAACTGGCACACTCGTGCCGAATGAATTGTTGAGTCCTGGCGGCTGAACAGAACCCTGCTCCCACTCTGCTGCCCTCACCATACATTACCAGTTCTCCCCCACTTGGGGTTCGAACAACCACTCGCTGACCCTCACAGTCGATCATGACACCAAACCGGCTAAGCCAATCCATCACTACGATCATACATACTTCCCCCATGGGAATAGGAATCAAATCTATCGTGAATGATACCCCGAAAATCTCTAGCTCGCATCCCCGGTAATCCGAAGAAGCAGAAATCCTGTGCTCGTTGGCGATTGAAACTCACAACGGACACTCAAGCTCATCTACCGACATACTGAATCGCCCCCGAGTCTAATAAAACCAAAGCAGGCAAAGAGTTTATTAAAACCATACCTAAACACAGGTACCACCTATAAGTATAACACATATACAATAACTGAAACATAAAATAGAAACATACCAGCAACCACATCCGGTGTTGCCTTGGCCTCCTCGGCCGTGAGCTGGAAGGTGCGCCCCTGAACCTTCGGAGGCTCCACCTTGACCGGCCTCCCATCCCCAATCCTCAAATTAGTCGGTGTGGATCCCTGCGCCGGCTTGGCGGCGAGTTGCGGGAGTTGGTCTTCACATGACCAAACTGATGACACTGGTAACAAATCCTTATATCTACTGGAGGGACTTACTGGCGACAGTCCCTTGCATAGCGCCCCTCTTTGCCACATTTGTGCAACCACCTCCTGCTCGACAAACTCCAGAATGACTCCTGCCTCACTTTCCACAAGTGCGGCTCTGCTGACCCCGGTCCGAGTATCAGCGGTCTTGGACCGCTTAGGTGTCAGCTGAGACTGTGCCGGAACCTGACGCTGCCCCTTCAACTGCAGCTCTAACTCCAACTCACACCGCCTCGCGACTTCCTGAAGATCCAAGAGAGTCTCATAACGTTGCGTAACAACAAACTGTCGAATATCAGTGTTGAGCATACTCAGATAACAAGTCATCTGAGACTGCTCTGAACCAACCTCTGGGCAAAACATAGACCTCTCCGTGAACATACGAGTGATCTCCATAATTGACTCCCCATCTTGCCTCAATGTCAAAAACTCTTGAGCAAGCCGCTCCCGCTCAACGCGTGGAACGTAGCGGTTGCGGAACATATCCCAGAACTGCTCCTAAGTAACAGCGGCTCGCTGATCATCAGTGTACAACCCTGTCGTCAATCTCCACCAGTCCTTTGCCCCGAGCCTCAACAGGTTCACGACACACCTGAGCTTCTGGTCAGCAGGACATGAACACGTGAAGAAACAACCCTCCACGTCAGATAACCACCTCATAGCCCTGATTGTATCTATGTACCATCAAATGTCAGGGGCTTTGTCTTATTGAAGTCCCAGTACTGGAAAGCCCTGTTGGCTCATCCTCCAATCCCTACCGCGGTTACAGCCGTTGTGGCTGCAGCGGCAGCTGTCTCTGCTAGAGCTGCATATCGCTCATCAAAGTACTCAACCACCGCGGTCTTAATCGACCCAAACATCTCTGGAAACTGCGCTCGGAACGCTGCAACAATCTCATCGTGCAGAATGTCCCGGATCCTGGCATCCAACTCCTCTGTCCCTATCTGTACCACGGGCTCAGGTGCTACCGGCACCTCCGACCCTCCGTCTCCCGATCCTAATCCTGATCCTGATCCTGATCCGGATCTAGTAGTAAAATGTCTCGTCACCACCATACTGAGAATATAACCAAGATGTCAGATAAACAACATATACCGGGAGGCCAATTCCCACAACCCTAGGGGTTGTGACTTCCTTGCTACGCGTATGGGTCCTGTGCTTCCAGTAGTACGGGCCCATACTACCTTCTACACCTACCCATATTTATCTCAATTATCGCCACAACACCCTAATACTATCACCAACATAATATGCGCTCAACCCTCACTCCTAGGGGAATATCGACTATCTCGCCACTAGTCTCACAACTTTCCACAACTCACATATTCATGAAACTTTCACCAACCCTACAACACCAGTGTATGCTAGCCACACATAACGTTGGACCCGATAGAATTTTGAATATCCAATCCTACACTAAGGTCGAATTAGACATTCTCAGGCTATAAGATCTTGATTATGCACAACCGTGATGTATACACTAAACACCTACGGTTATGATGTCAATTCCATATACAAGAAACCCTAGGCTAGTAGGCATCCTATATTCAGGCAAGTCTATCATGCGATTCCTAGCCTAGCACTAGCATGCTCTTCTATCATATCATGATATCAAATAACTGTACGGTATTTTGGGGTTTACTTATAGGCTTTGGCTGATCGTACCCTCTGCATCCTCCATCCTTTACTTTGAAAACCATTTTAGATTTTATTCCGAAAATTTCCATTGATTTGAGGCTGGGTTTACACGTGTGTTTCCCCCAATTCACTCAAACCAAGGCTCTGATACCAACTTGTAACATCCATAAATTTTATGCCAAATTTAAACTTTTCCAATCACAAATAAAACTAAATAGTATTTGTTTATATAATGTTTTCAATCATTATTCATCAGAGTATCCAATAACCAGATCATAAGGATGAGGAGTGGTACGGTCACGCCTTCGCCTTGCCATGATCTCCTGAAGTACCTGAAACATTAAACTGAAAACTGTAAGCCCAAGGGCTTAGTGAGCTACCCCCAAAATACCAATATCACACCGATAATACCATATCAACAACAGACAAACAACAGCATGCATACTGGGCCATCGGCCTGACTGGACCGCCCTGTAGGGCCTACAGTCTATCTGAATCTATCCCGAGCCTTCAGCATAACTGGACGGCCATGTGGGCCTACAGTCTCCTCGGACCACTCATAGGGTGTGTTGGCCTTCAGCACAAAGCAGGACCGCCTCAACCCAAACAACAAACAAATAACCATGTGCACATAACTAGCATATACTGTCATATACAAACACCAACATATCTATCTCACTAATCATCAATCATAGCAATCTCTCATAACTAGAGCATCGACCTAGCATGTCACTATCATACCAATCCCTATGGATCATAAGAGCATAACATACTGTCTATCCTGATTTTGATCTAACAGATCATAACCATAGGTAGCATACCATAACAATAAAAACTAAAGGGCCGACCTTGGTGCCTTAGACCCTATTGATATAGTGAGGATAACTCACCTTGCAGATGTCGACTCGGTAGATAAACTTCAACCCTCGGATCACCGCCACAAACTCCACCACCTATTACCATTGCATAATCATACCCATAAGTTCCCAACCTTTCAAGGTATCCCATAAGCCAACTAATCAAAGCCTGATCGAATTCATAGTCATTAGTCAAGGTCAACCGTCCATGTTTACCGTAACTCGTCGAGTACCCTCGGCTACTCGCCAAGTTCCTTGAAGTACTTGCCCACTCGTTGAGTCACCGGAGTGACTCATCGAGTTCCTTCGGTTTATGATCGAAACCCTAAGGCCACTTGTCGAGTTTCCTTCTTGCAACTCGACGGTTACACACGCATACATAAATTGGGGAAACCTCAACCGACTTGCCGAGTTGTTCATCCAACTCGTCGAGTCTACAACAATCTTCATCGGACTCGCCGAGTTGTTCATCCGACTCATCGGGTCCAGGCTCATCTTTATGTGACTCGCCGAGTCAACCTTCCGACTCGCCGAGTTCCTTCAGTCCTTAAGCTATACATACTCTTTTAAGCCATGCAGTGGCTCTAAATTACAGATCCAAGCTTCTAAGGCATGCTTTTCACTTAAAGTTGCAAAATTTACGTGCATGCATAGCTACAAAGGCTCTAAATGTCAAATCCAATCTCACAATGGGGTTTCATACTCAAAGAGGCTTCATACATGACCGAATTCGGAGCTTTATGACTCTAGAACGCAAGAAGGGTCCAGATCTGAAGTTACAACTTCGGATCTAGCTCATATCCCACATTATCATCTCAAACGAACCATAAGAACCCTAAATCTCAACCAAAGGAGGTCTAGAAGGAAAATGAAGTAAAGGTGATGACTTGATACCTCCAAATGATGCTATCTGAGGTAGATTTCTAATTTCCCACACGACCTTTCCCCTAGCCTTTTGTCCTCCAAGCTCTTCTTCTCAAAAGATCTCCTCTCCAAAGCTTTAGACACACAAGAATGAAGCACCACACGAATTAGGGTTTTATGAGCTCTCAATGGACTACAAAGAGGCTTATGCTTCCTTAAATAGGGTGCAAAACCCCGGGATTTAGGGTTTCATCTTCCAGATCCTACTCGTCGAGTCCCTTAGTGGGCTCGATGAGTAGGCCACTAAATACGCGTCCCCAACCCGCTGCTACTCGGCGAATAGGAAAACCGACTCGTCGAGTAGACCTCAAAATCAAAGAAATTCATATTTAAACAATGCCTGAGAATCGGGGCGTTACACAATTTGTATGGATAATCTTTTGAGAATAGTATGTTTATGATTTATTAATATATTATAAGTTATAATGTATTAATATGAAATCATATTGTTTAATTATTATTGATCAAGAATTAATTTGGAATTAATTTAGTGATCAAAAGAAACTAATTAAGTATGGACTTTTATATATAGAATGGGCCAAAGTTCATTGAGGATGGGCTAAGCTTGCATGGATAGTCGATGGAGTTTTTAACTCATGGATCCTATGGAAATGAAAGGTCATGGGTATCAGGGTTTACATGGATGTAACCCTAATCCACCATACAATATAAAGAGGTATTTGGAACATGAAATGGCACTAGTATGTGTGAGAACAAAGGGTGGGTTGATTTCTAGTGTGCTTCATATTCTCTCAAAGTATTCTAAGTTGTTTTGGTGATTTGTGATTCCACTTGAGGCATTCACATTATTGGTGCTAGGCTCTTGAAGCACCAAGCAATCAACCACAAGAAAAGGTAAATCATTTTCTAGTTTTATATTACAAGTACCCCATGATATTCTAGTTAGGATGAGAACCTTGGAAAAATTAATTTTGTGTGTATAATAGAGAAAACATTGATCCAAGGTTTCCAGGGTTGCATGTACACCATAGGAGTGTTAGAATGCTCACAACCCTTCATCTGTAACATCCTGTTTCAAATTGTTCCCATTTTGAATTGGTGAATAAGGATTAAGTGCTATCAAGCTATGGATACTTGAGGGGTCGGGTTTCGGACCTAGTTGGAGTTGGACAATGTGCCTTGGATTGCTCGGGTATTCAGTTTGAGATTTTGGATCAAAGGGTATTTCGGTAATTTTTCAGATCAGGTCTTATGGGAAGTGGATTTTGGTTCGGGACATTTTATGGCAGGAAATAATTGATAATAGTGTTGAGCGTCTCTATACCTTTCTATGGATAAATGAATGGTTGGGATCGGAGTTGTATCGATTAAGTTATAGCCTTCAGACGAATTAGGGTTTTAGGAAAAGCCCTAGTACACAGGTCGTACCGAAGAGAGAGAACTACGCGAGACGTAGTTGGAGGAACGCGTAGTGTTTATGCAAGGACTAGATTGGGGTGCGCGGCCTCATACGCAGGGCGTACTATAACAGCCCGGATCTCCAGGTATTTTATTGTTTTAATATTTTGAGTTTTGAGAAGGGACTCGGCGAGTTGGAGCTCAGAATCGCCGAGTAGAGTCGCGATTCTGGACGCGGGATTCGTTCGGACTCGGCGAGTCCAGGATATGGACTCGGCGAGTCCACGCTGTTTAATGAAACCCTAATTTCTCGGGTTTGGGACCTATTTAAATGACCTTATGGCCGTCATTTGCATCCATCAGTCCATAGAGAGAAACCCTGAAAGTGCTTTAGCGATTTGAGAGAGAAAGGAGGCATTTCTTGACATTTGTGTGTTGTTTAGCAAAGAAGAGGGAGGCTCTAGCCAAGAGGAGGCAAAGGAGACTGCTATTTGGTGGATTTGAAGCTTGGCCCTTCAATCTAAAGGTATGATTTCGACTCATCTCCTGATTTGTGAAGTATAACCGATTTTAGGGTTTCTTGTGGCCTTGTTGAGTTGATTTGATGGCCAAATAGTCCCATGCTTGTGATGAGACTTCGGATCTGGATCCATAGAGGTCCAGAGAGTCTCATTCTTCAAGCTTTATAGAGAACAATGGAGGTCATGACCTTGTGTAGTGAGATTTGTTGAAGATTCTTCATAATTAGTCATATAGAGGTTGTTAATGCATCAAGACTAGGACTTTACGTGATGAATCAGTCTAGGAGGGCCAGATCTATGAATTGTTGGAGTAGATCTGACCTTAGAAGCAAGTTTGGGTGATTGCATGGAATGGACTCGCCGAGTCCGATGAGCAGACTCGGCGAGTAGCTTGAAGATTGCCTTGGACCGGACCGGCCAGTGAGTGGTCCAGTCGAGTCCGGAGTTGACCCAGTGAGTCAGGGCGAGTTAGAGAGAGTCGTCAAGTGGTCTGAGTCGAGCTGGGACTCGCCGAGTCGTTCTTGAGACTCGGCGAGTTGAGTCGGGGTGGTCCCGCGATTCTTCCAGGTGGAACTCGTCGAGTCAGGGGGAGTACTCGACGTGTAGAAAGGGAATCCTAGAGAGTTGGTGAGAACGTCTAGACTCGCCGAGTTGCCGCGGGCACTCGCCGAGTCCGGTCAAAGTTGACCGTTGACCGTTGACCTGTGTTGACTTTTTAGGGATAGTCAACCTTAGAGATAAAAGTGTTAATTAGAGTCTTGTGATGTTATAGGAGGATTAGAGCTCGGAGGATCGAGTACGAGGGATTTCCAGGGATCGTGAGATACCGAGACACGCGAGGTGAGTCTTCTCACTATACTTTACCTTGAGTAGGTAATCAGAGTCATGTGATAGAGTATGTGTATGTTATGTGTATGCTATGTGTTGTACTGCATGATGTCTATGTGATTATGTTGTGCATGCTTATAGAGTTGGAACCGGAAGGTTCCCAGAGTTAGAACCTGAGGGTTCACAGAGTTGGGTGCACGGACCCATAGAGTTATGGCCTCGAGTGGCTAATATGTGTTTTATGTGTGGTATTTTGGGGAACTCACTAAGCTTTGTGCTTACAGTGTTAGTGTTGTTTCAGGTACTAGCGATGACCGTGGGAAGGCGCCGGCTTGATCTGTACACACGTAGAGGAATTCGATATAATTATGTGATCTTGGGATTTGTATGATACATATTGGAATTTGAAATTTGATGTTTTATGAAATTAAGAGAGAAATGCTTTTATAAATTGTGAAAAATAAATTTTAAAATTTTCAGTGTTACAAGTTGGTATCAGAGCCTTGGTTTGAGGGATTCGAGTACACCTTCGGGCGTATTTGAACTCAAACTGAGGATTTGAGATGTATTTTCAAAAAGAGTAAAAGATTTTCGAAAAACGCAGAGCAAGAGATGTGTGTACGATCAGTCAGCGCCCGAACGGTGATTTCCCAAAAATACCTTTATATATTATGTGATATTGATATTGATATGATGTATCCGCATGCTAGAGTAGGCTAGGTATTGCTATTAGGACTAGAGTGGCCTGATGTGTGATGCCTTAGCCTAGAGAGAGGTGAGCTGCTATGAGATGCTTGAGAGTGAGTAGGTAGCAGCAAGGGACTTATGAGAAATCTATTAGAGAGTAGTCTATGCATGATAAAGTACTTGAGACCTGGGATCCAAAGAGAAGGACTTGGGGTGTATTCTGGTGCGGTGCGGACAGTAGTATTGGGCCCATACTACTGGAAGCACCGGAGCGGGGTGCAGCCCAAGTCAGAATCTTTGGAATGCCAAGAATCAAGGAGAAAAGAGTTGTCGAGTGTGAGCATACTCGTGTGGATTCTAATTTATCGTATGTTGTATTTCAGAGGTAGATCATGGTGAGGACACGTTTGATGCCCGAGAGCAGTGGTACCAGTGAGGAGGAGATCCGCCGGATCATTCAGGAGGAGGTGGCTGCGGCCATCAGGGCAGAGATACCGGAGATGTTTGGGTCTATAAAGACCACCTTGATTGAGACGTTTGATGAGCGTTATGCCGCTCTTTCTGAGGCTGCTGCTGCAGCGGCTACCGCAGCGATTGCTGCTGCGAGGCCGCAGGGTGGGGATGCGTTGCTGTTCCGTGAGTTCAGCAACACAAAACCACCAGAGTTTGATGGTACTCAGGATCCGGTGGCAGCTATGAGGTGGATATCTGATATTGAGGGGTGTTTCTTCACTTGCTCGTCTCCTGAGCATTTGAAGGTACGGTTCGCGCTGAACCAGCTTCGCTTGGGAGCGAAGGACTGGTGGAAGTTTGTGACAGCGCATTATTCGCCTGCTGAGCTTTCTGCGGTGACCTGGGAGAGGTTCACCACTATGTTTCGGGATGAGTACGTTCCCCAGGTGGAGAGGGAGCGTTTAGCACAGGAGTTTCTAACCCTCAAGCAGGGTACTGAGTCTGTTACAGCGATCACGAGGATGTTCCACGAGAGGGCGATGTTCTGCCCTGAGCACGTGTCCACTGAGCAGGCACGTATGAGCCGCTACTTGAGCATCTTGAGGAGGGATATTCGGGAGTTCGCTGCGAACTCCTCGTACCGGACATTTACCGAGCTTCAGGCAAATGCCCAGAAGAGGGAGATTGAGCTTGAGACCCAGGCCAGGGAGGAGGCAGAGTCTCAGGGGAGGGATCGGCGACCGGCGTTGTCGCAGCCGGCCGCCAAGCGGGCCAAGCCTGCTGATCCCAGACCAGGGAGCCAGAAGGGCCGCACTTGCGGAAAGTGCGGCAAGGGTCATGACGGTGTCTGCCGAGCAGGGTCTTGCTACAAATGTGGTAAGGAGGGGCACATGGCCAAGGACTGCCCCAAGGGGTTTGCAGTGTGCTTTCACTGCAACCAGACCGGACACCGGAAGGCCGAGTGTCCGCAGTTGCGCGGAGCATCTCAGGGGTCTGCTCCTGCCGCCACCAGAGTTACAGAGAGTCGGCCTGTGAAGGCCGAGAGCTCGAGGGAGAGCCTTCCAGCTGACTGCGGAGGAGGTCCGCGCTGCGCCCGATGTTGTGGCTGGTATGTTTCCTTTCGTGTATTTATTTTGACATATGATGTTATGCTTATATTATGTTATGTGTAGGTACTTTTCTTGTGAATTCCGTACCTGCTTTAGTGTTATTTGACTCGGGTGCGAGTCGGTCTTTTGTATCTTTGGCCTTTAGCCAGCATATCAGTGCTAGTCGTGAGGCACTGAGTCGGCCTCTGAGAGTCTCCATAGCTGATGATAGAGTGATTTGTGCCGCAGAGGTTTTCCGGGGATGTGTGTTAGAGATCTTTGGGATTGAGTTTCCGATTGATCTGATTCCTATTGCGATGGGTGATGTTTGTGTCATTGTGGGCATGGACTGGTTGAGCCGATTCGGCGCGATTATCGACTGTGAGCGTCAGCTGGTGACTATACGAGACCCTAGTGGGGGAGTTCTTTCGGTGTACGGTGAGGGTACACGTTCGGGATCAGCCTTTTGTTCGGCCGCTAGGGCGAGGCAGTGTCTACAGCAGGGCTGTAAGGGTTTTGTGGCGTATGTGATGGATACGCGAGCGACTTCTGAGAGACCGAGTTCGGTTGGGGAGGTACCGGTGGTGTGTGAGTTTCCAGATGTCTTTCCCGAGGAGCTGCCGGGAGTACCTCCTGTGAGGCAAGTGGAGTTTGGTATTGATTTGGTTCCGGGGGCTGCACCTATAGCTAAGGTGCCTTATCGTCTTGCACCTCCAGAGATGCAAGAGTTATCCTCGCAGCTTCAGGAGTTGTTGGGGAAGGGATTTATTCGGCCGAGCAGCTCGCCGTGGGGAGCACCTATTCTGTTCGTCAAGAAGAAGGATGGTTCACACCGGATGTGTATTGATTACCGGGAGTTGAACAAGCTGACGATCAAGAACCGTTACCCGTTGCCGAGGATCGACGATTTATTTGATCAGTTGCAGGGAGCATCTTGGTTTTCCAAGATCGATTTGAGGTCGGGATATCATCAGGTGAGAGTGCGAGATGAGGACGTCCAGAAGACAGCTTTCAGGACGCGATATGGGCATTATGAGTTTGTGGTGATGCCTTTTGGGCTCACTAATGCCCCGGCGGTGTTCATGGATCTCATGAACAGGGTATGTAGGCCGATGTTGGATCGGTCGGTGATTGTATTTATCGATGATATTCTGGTGTATTCGAGATCTAGGGAGCAGCATGAGGAACATTTGAGGGAGGTCCTTGGGGTACTGAGATCGGAGAAGCTTTATGCAAAGTTCTCCAAGTGTGATTTCTGGTTACGGGAGGTCCAGTTCCTAGGACATCTCGTTAACCAGGAAGGGATTCTGGTCGATCCGGCCAAGGTTGAGGCGGTGATGGGTTGGGAGGTGCCAAAGTCACCCTCTGAGATCAGGAGCTTCCTTGGATTAGCAGGGTATTATCGGAGATTTATCAAGGATTTCTCCAAGATCGCAGTGCCGCTCACCAGGTTGACCCGGAAGGGTGTTGCATTCTCATGGGGTCCCGAGCAGCAGACCTCCTTTGAGACACTTCGCCAGAGGTTGTGCGAAGCCCCGGTATTAGCTCTCCCGGAAGGGATGGAGGATTTTGTAGTATATTGTGATGCATCGATTTTGGGGTTGGGTGCGGTGTTGATGCAGAGGGGTCATGTGACAGCATATGCATCGAGACAGCTGAAGCCTCATGAGACAAGATATCCCACGCATGATCTAGAGTTGGGGGCAGTAGTGTTCGCCCTCAAGATTTGGCGCCACTACTTATATGGGGTTCGATGTACGATATACACGGACCATAAGAGCTTGAAGTACTTGATGGATCAGCCCAATCTAAACATGCGTCAGAGGAGGTGGTTAGATGTGGTCAAGGATTATGATTGTGAGATCCTGTACCACCCGGGCAAGGCCAACGTGGTGGCCGATGCGTTGAGCCGCAGGGCGGAGAGCACTCCATTGCGAGATGTATGTTTGAGATTGACCATGATAGCTCCGGTATTGGATGCCATTCGTGGGGCACAGGCCGAGGCTGTGCAGCCGGAGATGCAGAAGAGGGAACGGGTTGTTGGGTTGGTTTCAGAATTTGTTACGGATGGGCGAGGGCTTATGACTTTTCAGGGTCGGATTTGGGTACCGTTCGTGGGTGGTACGCGCACTTCCTTGATGGAGGAGGCTCATCGGTCGAAATTTTCGATCCATCCGGGGGCTACGAAGATGTATTTGGATTTGAGGAGAGAGTATTGGTGGCCCTGTATGAAGAGGGACGTCGCGTGGTTCGTTGAGAGGTGCTTGACCTGCCGTAGGGTTAAGGCCGAGCACCAGAGACCGCATGGCAAGTTGCAGCCATTGGAGGTTCCCGAATGGAAATGGGAACAGATCACTATGGATTTCATCACCAAATTGCCGAGAACTGCCAGGGGAGTTGATGCAATTTGGGTGATTGTGGATAGGTTGACAAAGAGCGCTCACTTCCTTGCCATCAGTGAGAGTTCTTCAGCAGAGAAGTTGGCAGAATTATATGTGAGAGAAGTGGTATCTCGGCATGGGGTGCCGATCTCGATTGTTTCAGACCGTGATGTGCGCTTTACTTCCAGATTCTGGAAGAAATTTCATGAGGAGTTGGGTACTAGATTGCATTTTGGTACCGCATATCATCCCCAGACAGACGGTCAGAGTGAGCGGACGATTCAGATGCTTGAGGACATGCTTCGAGCACGTGTGTTGGATTTTGGGGGTAGCTGGGATGCGTACCTACCCTTGGCAGAGTTTTCCTACAACAACAACCATCATTCGAGCATTGGTATGCCACCCTTTGAGCTGTTGTATGGCAGGAGGTGTCGGACCCCCATTTGCTGGGGAGAGGTTGGGCAGAGAGTGATGGGCAGTACCGAGATCGTGCTTCAGACGACAGAGCAGATTCAGTAGGTCAGGCAGAGGTTATTGACCGCCCAGAGTCGACAGAAGAGTTATGCAGACAGACGCCGGTCCGAGCTTGAGTTTCAGGTCGGCGACTTCGTTCTCCTGAAGGTCTCTCCTTGGAAAGGAGTGGTTCGATTCAGGAAGAGGGGCAAGTTGGGGCCCCGGTATATTGGGCCATTTCGTGTGATTGCGAGGGTAGGCCGGGTAGCCTATCGTTTGGAATTGCCTGCAGAGTTGGGGCAAATCCACGACACTTTTCATGTGTCGCAATTGAGGAAATGTATTGCCGATGAGTCGGCAGTAGTTCCATTAGAGGATATTCAGGTGGATGCGAGCCTGAATTATGCCGAGAGACCAGTAGCCATCAGAGATCGGAAGATCAAGGTTCTGAGGAACAAGGAGGTACCTTTGGTGTTGGTTCAGTGGCAACACCGGAAGGGATCAGAGATGACCTGGGAGCCGGAGCGCGAGATGCGGGCTCAGTATCCGGAGCTATTTTAGAGCGAGACTTCGAGGGCGAAGTCTAATCCTAGTGGGGGAGAATTGTAACAGCCCGGATCTCCAGGTATTTTATTGTTTTAATATTTTGAGTTTTGAGAAGGGACTCGGCGAGTTGGAGCTCAGACTCGCCGAGTAGAGTCGCGATTCTGGACGCGGGATTCGTTCGGACTCGGCGAGTCCAGGATATGGACTCGGCGAGTCCATGCTGTTTAATGAAACCCTAATTTCTCGGGTTTGGGACCTATTTAAATGACCTTATGGCCGTCATTTGCATCCATCAGTCCATAGAGAGAAACCCTGAAAGTGCTTTAGCGATTTGAGAGAGAAAGGAGGCATTTCTTGACATTTGTGTGTTGTTTAGCAAAGAAGAGGGAGGCTCTAGCCAAGAGGAGGCAAAGGAGACTGCTATTTGGTGGATTTGAAGCTTGGCCCTTCAATCTAAAGGTATGATTTCGACTCATCTCCTGATTTGTGAAGTATAACCGATTTTAGGGTTTCTTGTGGCCTTGTTGAGTTGATTTGATGGCCAAATAGTCCCATGCTTGTGATGAGACTTCAGATCTGGATCCATAGAGGTCCAGAGAGTCTCATTCTTCAAGCTTTATAGAGAACAATGGAGGTCATGACCTTGTGTAGTGAGATTTGTTGAAGATTCTTCATAATTAGTCATATAGAGGTTGTTAATGCATCAAGACTAGGACTTTACGTGATGAATCAGTCTAGGAGGGCCAGATCTATGAATTGTTGGAGTAGATCTGACCTTAGAAGCAAGTTTGGGTGATTGCATGGAATGGACTCGCTGAGTCCGATGAGCAGACTCGGCGAGTAGCTTGAAGATTGCCTTGGACCGGACCGGCCAGTGAGTGGTCCAGTCGAGTCCGGAGTTGACCCAGTGAGTCAGGGCGAGTTAGAGAGAGTCGTCAAGTGGTCTGAGTCGAGCTGGGACTCGCCGAGTCGTTCTTGAGACTCGGCAAGTTGAGTCGGGGTGGTCCCGCGATTCTTCCAGGTGGAACTCGTCGAGTCAGGGGGAGTACTTGACGTGTAGAAAGGGAATCCTAGAGAGTTGGTGAGAACGTCTAGACTCGCCGAGTTGCCGCGGGCACTCGCCGAGTCCGGTCAAAGTTGACCGTTGACCGTTGACCGTTGACCTATGTTGACTTTTTAGGGATAGTCAACCTTAGAGATAAAAGTGTTAATTAGAGTCTTGTGATGTTATAGGAGGATTAGAGCTCGGAGGATCGAGTACGAGGGATTTCCAGGGATCGTGAGATACCGAGACACGCGAGGTGAGTCTTCTCACTATACTTTACCTTGAGTAGGTAATCAGAGTCATGTGATAGAGTATGTGTATGTTATGTGTATGCTATGTGTTGTACTGCATGATGTCTATGTGATTATGTTGTGCATGCTTATAGAGTTGGAACCGGAAGGTTCCCAGAGTTAGAACCTGAGGGTTCACAGAGTTGGGTGCACGGACCCATAGAGTTATGGCCTCGAGTGGCTAATATGTGTTTTATGTGTGGTATTTTGGGGAACTCACTAAGCTTTGTGCTTACAGTCTTAGTGTTGTTGTTTCAGGTACTAGCGATGACCGTGGGAAGGCGCCGGCTTGATCTGTACACACGTAGAGGAATTCGATATAATTATGTGATCTTGGGATTTGTATGATACATATTGGAATTTGAAATTTGATGTTTTATGAAATTAAGAGAGAAATGCTTTTATAAATTGTGAAAAATAAATTTTAAAATTTTCAGTGTTACACGTACGAGAAGGTACACTGAGCGTACGAGGGTCAGACTGAAAACCATAAAATTCGGATTTGACACCTATTTAAACATCCTCATGTCTTTAGGACAAAACCCTAATCCGCCTCTAGAGCCTCATTTCATCCCTTTTCACCAGAGATACCTTGTGAGAGTGTTTCTGAGCTTAAGGAATGTATTGTGGTCATTTTAGAGTTTTTTCAAGAAGTAGGATTTGCTAAGCAAGCTTTGACTAACATTGGGCTTCAAGAATCTGCATCTAGTTCACCTTGAAGAACTTCTGGAGGTATAAAGCTTTGATCTTGGCATCTTATTCATTAGATCTAGTTAGAGTTTTCTATATTGTCCCGTGTAGTTGGTTTTGGGCCTTCTCTTGAGAGTTGAGCAACTCCAGAGGCTGAAATGGTTAGATTTGAGCCTTGTGAGCATGATAGATGCATAAAGGTGCTAGCTTGAAGAGTATCTAGACTCCATGCATGAGTTTGAAGCTTTAAATGAAGTCGTAAAGTGAAGAATGAGGTTTTTAAGTCCCATATAGCATGCAAGGGCATAAAGTTGCCAACTTTATGCCCTAGGACGTCTTAATATGCTCATATATAAGTTTGGGACGTAAAGTCTTCAAGTATTAAGCATTTAATGGATTTTGTGCATAAGCTTTTTGTACGTCGGGGGTACAATGTAGTAGGCTACGTGTAGAGCCCTTTGCCCGATACACTAAGCGAACAGAAGAGGTACGTTGAGCGTACTCTCTCAGGAGGACTTAGGCCTTAGCGGACTTCGAACCTTTTGACCCTAATGGTTTTGGGTTTTGATTTGCTAGAAGTTGGGCCTGAATGTACCTTTAGGCCAATATTGGGATAGTTGGGTCTAATGACCCTTGCGGCCCAATACATAAATGGACTTTGCATTATAGGCCTCGGGTTGGGCAATTTCTTGGACTTGATTATTCTGGGCCTTCGTGGGCCAATTAGGAACAGGATTATGGAATATGGAAATTATTAGGCTTTAGGATAAGGTCCATTAGAGAGGTTGGGCCTAATTTGGAAAATTAATTGGACAAGGATAGTTTAGGGGTAAAATGGTCTTCTTACCTTGGGGTATGAAGTGATATGTATGGATTAGAACTCAATTGCTAATTGAGTGTCAACTGATATTGGTAGCTCTGGGAAGTAGACAGGACAACAACTAAGGATTCCAATCGATAAGTGTCTGCATTCAAGGTGAGTCTTCTCACCATACCAATAAGTCTAAGGCACCAAGGCCGGCCTATTTAATGTTATATGGATTGATAGTTGGTTATGTGATATGTCGCAAAGACATTTGTATGGAAGTCCTCGGGGGGTTCCCGTGGCAGTATATTAAGACCATGAGGAGGTTCCTATGACAATCGATATAAGTCCTTGAAGGGTTTCCATGGCTTCCTATATATGTTTATTTGTTTAGCTCGTATGATATTCCCGTGATTGGTGTAGACCGTTGGGTTCCAGTGGCGGCTAGTATAGACCACGTGGGGGTTTCTCGTGGCACTTGGTGTAAGACCTTGAAAGGTTTCTACGGCATCCCCATATATTTATATATATGGCTTATATGATTTATGTAGCTTTCATAGTTAATATGGATTATGTGATTATGTGGTTTGTATATATGGGGTATACTCTGGAGAACTCATTAAGTTTCGTGCTTACGGTTTAATGTTTTGGTTTCAGGTATCATCAATTTGGAAAAGAAGGGTTCGAATTGATCGCAGTGTACACACCTATGATTTCCACAATAAATGATTTTGGGATGAACTCTGATAAATATTTTACTTAACGATGTTTTGGAATGTTTGAAATAAAAAGTACCAATGTTTTGACTATATTAAAAATGAAATTTTTACCCTTGATTTTTGGGTCATTACACAATCACTCTTTATTTTCTTCCAAGGCTAATAATACTTATGTTGCATTGCTCATTTATGTAGATGACGAGATTCTCCTTGGCAATAATCATGATCACATTGCTTAAAGAAAGACATATCAAAGACTAAGGACCAGTAAAGTATTTTCTTGGCTGTGAAGCAACTCATACACAAGATGGTATGGTCTTAAGTTAAAGAAAATATACATTGGACGTCCTCGCAGAGAGCAATCGTCTAGGGTGTCGCCTTGGCTCGTTTCAAATGGAAACTAATGACAATATCGACCATGTTATTGAGTCACCATTTATTGATGCAAGACGATATCGACGAATCATTGGCCGATTGCTCTATCTACAAGTCACAAGACCCAACATAATACTTGAGTCAATACTTTGATTTAGTTTGTCTCTTCACCAAGAAAACATCATCTTAATGTTGTCCACAGAATATTGTGTTACATCAAAACTACTGCAGGACAAGAGATATTTTTATTTGTTTAACTGTAATCTAACTCACAACGCATTATATGATTCATATTGGCTTAGGTGTCCTTTTACTCGACATCTAAAACCAGATATTTTATTACATTGGATGGAGTCCCAATATCTTGGAAAACCAAGAAACAATATGTGGTCTCAAGATCGTTTGGTAAAGCTGAGTATAAGGCCATCGCTACTACTTTTAGTGAACTCTTATGGCTCAGATGCGTGGTTGCTTTCTGATATGGATGCACCTTAGTTAGGACAACACGGTTTCATTATGACAACAAAGTGGCTTGTCACATTGCCAATAACCCAATCTTTCACGAACACACAAAACGTGTTGAGATGGATTTTACTTTGTACACTAGCAAGTAGAGTATGGTTAGATCAAGCTCTGCTACATTAGTAATAAATATCAAATTGTTGACATTTTCATTAAACCATTTGGGATGGAACGATTCCAGTTTTTATGTGGCAAGCTTGTCATTCGAGCTCACGGGAGTGTTGGACTTGCTTATCTATAAACTTCCTAGTAGATGTAGACTAGGTCGCTTTTTTTTGGTTTCCTAGTTGTTATCATTTTGTTATTTATTCCCCACGCAAGTTTACTATATAAACATTGACACGGTGCCTTAATAAATATAACCTGAAATATGATTCTTCAAGATTCTGCCTAAACCGTCAAATTCATTAAATAAGTATATCCATGTTTAAATAAATTTTAAACAAACAAACCTAACGACTTATCAAATAAGATATTAAATTCATTAATTCCTTAAATCACAAAACAAAAGACGATTAAATTCTGAAAAAAAAAATAAACAAATAAACAAACAAACAACGATTAAATTCTGAAAAAAAAAACAATGACTATTAAAGTCTGAAAAATGTTTAAATAAGAAAACAGAAAATATTATAGAGATTTATTTTAGTTTCATTTCATATGCTATATTTATGTAAATTTAAGACTCGCCAATGAATTAATGTTGACTCCTCAACGACTTAGATTTCTTTTATATAGTGCCCAGCACCACATATAAACTAAGGTCCACTCACTGCTCGATTTGATATCTCATCGCCGTCGTCACCTCCACCATAAACCACCACCAACCACCACCTCCAGCATTCAAATGGAAAGGTTGAAAACACAAACTCATGATTTCTTGAACGAAGAATCTTTCTCTCGACTTCCCTTTTCCCCTCACTTGCCACCCAAAGAGAATTCAATTAGGCTGTTCGGGAAAGAATTTGGTGGCGGTGATCTGGCCACCGTTATCACCGACGAGTCTAGTTCAGCGAAAAGTACCACCACCTTTATCCAGAATGAAACCAAAGAAAACGGAGAAAGTTGCAGGAAATTTGAATGCAATTATTGTTGCAGGAACTTCCCTACATCTCAAGCCCTTGGAGGCCATCAAAACGCACACAGAAGGGAAAGATTACAGGCCAAGCGTCCACATATCCTACCCTTCTCGATCCACCGTAGCTCCTCCAAGCCACAACTGCATAATGCCATTAACAACCACAATCACAACCTCACCACCACCACCACCACCACCTCACCACCCTATCGCCATCAATCCACTATAAAAAACATCATCGACTATAGCAATAATTTAAGGTTTTATGGAGGAAAAACTTCTTACACTTCCCATCAAACACCCATCAACGGCAGGCCATTGGCGTTGTGGAGATTTCCCATGGTGGTGCACAACTCAACTACATTTAATCACGGCAGCTTGTTGAATTCCTCAGACACCGGATCGAGGTCTGGGAACCTATACATGCATGAATTGCAGCAAAACATTCATGATCAAGTTAGTTTGGATTTGCATCTTTAGTATTGTAGTATTATTTTTTAATCTTTTTGAGGATATGTTTTCCTCATTGCAAGATCAGTACATGCACTAGCTAGATCATGGGATTCGTTTGTTTATTAATGCATTCATATTATGACCGAGAACTGTTAGTAATTATGTTATGAGTTATGTCTGTGACAAGATCCAATAATTAAAAGGTAGCGCATTGACTTGTGTACATAAATAATTATAGCACGATAATGTTAAATTGTCAAATTACTAGTTTTCTTATATCTGAACTTTATGAAATACCAAGGAAAGCTCAATAATTACTTAGTTTGTAAAGGTTTTGGACGAACAAACTTATAAACAAATCGATAAAAAGCGAGACGAACATCTTTTAGCAACATATAATGTAATACCGTAATTTTGTAAGATTATCCTATTAATTAAATGTTCATTCTAATTCTAGAGATATAATGGAACGGTATACGTTTAAACATATATTATTGTGACTGGAGGTAATATGATGTCTGAAAAATTAGGTGGCAGATTAAAAATAAAAAATAAATAGAGGACTATTGTACAAACGTGCTAAGTTGGTGGGGACCATGTGCTAAGAAGATACCAGTAGTAGTTTTTTCAGAATTTTTTATTATGTGAAAAAACTTTTGAAAATTTGTTTAGATTTATTTAAATAAAAGTTCTTAAGTTTGGTGATATTTTGTTAGTTTTATTACTACAAAATTTTTAATAAATTCGCTAAGTTTTATTTGGTTTTGTTTCTGTGATAATTTTTGAAATATTAATGTGTAATAGTTGGGAAGACATGTTTGTATTAGTCATTTTTCTTTTTTTACCTTCTATAATATGTTAGCATTGCCTATAACAGGTCATCATCACCGCAATCTGTCCTAATGCCACAACCAAATGCAAACACCACCCCCTTAACAAGTTACCTAACTGCTCAATTTCTCTATGTAGCAAGACCAGAACTGTCACTTAACTGATATACCCTTGGGCTCAAAACACAAACTGAACTACCGGATTATCCAATCTACATTTCCACACCCAAAGGGGTTTGATTCTCTCTTTCCTAAAGGCCCTAAGGCCTTGTGATAACCGATCTTCGGGTCACGGCCCCGAATTAGGAAATGATTCGGAACAGGGTGTTACAAATCTCCCTACTTTAATTAGATTTCGTCTTCAAAATCACTCTTTACTACCCTCCTAGAAAACCAAACGCTCTGACCAAAACCTCCTAATGATGAACAAATCACTGACCCTTTATCTGACGAACCCACACCTTGTTGCTATAATTATGAAACCCAATAACTTGCCTGATCTCCATGCAGGTAGAACCATTCTGAAACACAATCATGAGGACCTCTTACTACAAATTTGAACTGAGAAACATCATTTTGATCCTAAACCATTCAACTGATACCCTTGGCAGGTAGATTCCTTAACCATAACTGCTAACGAAAGGTTGCCCTATATATAACGACTCCCAACACGAGTCTTGCCCCCGTGCCAACCCGGTACATAACCCATATCCTGAGATCCAAAGATTACACTAGCATTTCATCCAAAATGTTCTAATTCCACGGCGACCATTCGCTAAGTTGAGATACAAAATCCTCAATCCACTACTGAGACTGTCAGTCTCACATGCATGCCAATCACAGGCCATAAAGTCATCATACTCTAATCGTAATCTAATACCTTGATCCAGCCGATCTCCATTGGGTCTCACCCATTCTGTCATAATCATACGGGCCCCGCCCACGTGTCTCACCCAGTCTGTACCAACGAATGAGCCACGCCCACGGGTCTCACCCAATCAAGTGCTACACAGGCCTAACCTTTCCTTGAACCCTAATGGTCCTCCTCCCATAAGAAGGAGAAACTTTATGACAATATTGTATGGCTCGCACCAGACATATGCTGGCCCCTTTCCAGCCCAACAACCAATCATACCATGGCCTACTGCAATCTGGCGAATGCGACGACTACATCGCAGACTTGTAACGATTCCTTGACTGTCCATCATCCTTGTGTATGCTACGACTACCCTTTAGTCTTACAACACTCCCCTATTTCCATGGATCTGACCCATGGTTTATGTGACATCTCCAAATTCACAGCCAGAAAAGACCAATTTAATTTATGCTTTTAAAATAACTTAGAGTAATACTTTGATTAAAAGAGTTGCAGAATTTGTTCCCAAAACAAAATATGATAAAAATTTATCAAAGCATTTCTTAAAGAAATGTATTTTCATTATATAACAAAGTCTCGGGATGTCATGTTCCGATACAAACCTAAAGCATAAACAGTACAAAATAGACCTTACAACAGTTATTTACAACTACTGGTCTATAATCCAAAATATCTTGATAAGTCATCCAACTTATGCTCTAGTGCCACTACATGTAATACAAAGAAAACCGAATGGGTCAGGCTTTGGAGCCTAGTGAGCATATAGGGCTTTCAACCCATAATAAATAATTATATTAATTACATCAACCAATAATAACCCAATTACCCATTCTCGTTATCCTCACTTTATGTCCCTAAAACAACTATCACAAGGGACCTAGCCTAAGGATTTTCATCGCGGCGACAACACTACTTTGGGGGTTTCCCAACAATTTATGTCAAATAAGGCAACCATGTGGGGGATGGAGTACAACAATTGAAAACCCAAGTTCAATAACACCTACAGGTGGCAAGTTTGCCAGCGTTCCACTGGATTGTCTAGAAGAGTTAGTGGTCGTCATTTAAACTCCGCTAGATGGCTGAATCAACAACAACATCGAGGCCTCTCATCATTTTATTTAATCACACATCAACTATCTACCCATGTTTCACCCAACATATTTGTTGATAAAAAAAATACATATACAACTTAAAATGTGTATAAAACATTCATTTAACACTTATCTCAGACAAAAAAATAATATATAAACACATAGCACGTATTTTATAGAGAATACTTCATATCTATGTGTTAGAAGAAAATGAATATACACTCACTTGATAAGATGATGTTTGGATAGTACTACGACTCTTAAAGTAATATTCTTCGATGAAACTGGGATGTTCTCTCAAAAACCGGGCTTCACGCGGGCAGAGTTTCGGCTCGAAAACTCTTTTTCTCGGGATCTTCGGGGCTTCGGGACTTGTTTCGGGGCTTCGGGATGATACAGGGACTTCGGGGGTATTTCTTGCAAAGTAGAAGAAAGTTTAAGGGGTGAAGGATGGAAAATTAGCAACCATAAACGGTTGGCCTCGCATCCTATTTATAGGAGGAGTGTGACCTTCGGTGCGCAGGGCGTTCCTACGAGGTACACAGTGCGTTCCGGAACGCTGGGTGTTCCTTTGGACGCATCGCGTAGGAGTGGGGGCGAGGTTCTCTGTTCGACCATCTTGCATCGCAACTTCTTAGTCTTACGATCAACTATTGCCTCTGGTTCTTCAATTAACCTTTTGTTTTCATAATCACCCTTCCACCGTCACCAGCATTCCTTCCACCGTCACTAGCATTCCTTGTCTTTGGACAGTCTCTCTTAAAGTATCCTGCTTCACCGCACTCGTAACAAGTTGGGCTGGTTCCAATGCCGGGGACCTGGTTGATGGGTTGTTCCGGTGCTCTACAGAAACAGATAATGTGCCCCTTCCTGTTGTAATTCTTGCAATGCATCTCCCGGCAAACCCCATTATGATGGAAGTTACACTTGTTGCATTTTGGAAGGGTTCCAGCGTATCGATTTATGGGTGCTAGAGTGGCAGGAGTTGTGGCAGCATGAATAGAAATGGTATGTTGCTTCTTGGTGGATTCATAGGCTGGTTGGTCCTTCTTGTTGTTCCAAAACTTCCTTTTGTTG
Source organism: Lactuca sativa (assembly GCF_002870075.4). Classification (NCBI taxonomy): domain Eukaryota; kingdom Viridiplantae; phylum Streptophyta; class Magnoliopsida; order Asterales; family Asteraceae; genus Lactuca; species Lactuca sativa. Next base: position 73,075,814 of record NC_056623.2, on the reverse strand, counting down.
CTTCTCCCTCCGTCTTGCTCAGGAGTGGTTGTTACAGCGTCATGGTTGGACCTATGGTCGATGAGTTGTTGTGCCAACTCCTTGGCACTGTCAAAGGTAGTTGGTCTTGAGGCCAACATGCTATTTTGAATTTGTGGAGACAATCCCTAGAGTTATCGTTCCACCTTCTTTTCCTCAGGAGTGACCATCGCGGGACAAAGGAGTGCTAGATCATAGAATCGGTCGGTGTAACTTGCAAGGTCAGAGTCTGTCATCTTGAGGTTCCACAGTTCTTGCTCCAGTTTTTGCACTTCGCCCCTTGGGCAGTACTCTTTCAGCATCACCGTCTTTAAGTCTTCCCAGCTTAACGAGTTAGCCACTGCAAGCGTCAGTGACTTAACATGGCTGTTCCACCAAGTAAGGGCTCGGCCTGAGAAAGTGCAAGCTGCAAATTTGACATTGCTTGCTTCGGGGCATGCATAAATTTCAAAGACCGATTTGGTCTTCTCGAACCATTGCATCATTGTGATGACTCCCCCGCTTCCATTGAAAGAATCGGGTTTTCCATTGGTAAAATCCTTAAAGGAACACTCTCTCGAGCGCCCTTGGCTTTCTCCTTGAGTGGAGTTATTAATACCACTCCCTGTCCTTCTGGTACCGTCAGTGCTGATTTGAGACATAGCAGCTGCCACACGGCTGTGACCGCAGCTTGGAACATGACAGGATCATATTGGGGAGGCGACGGTGGTGGATTTTTTTACGTTCCGCCAGTGCGTCTAGCAGACCTACGAGGCAGCATCTTTATGTTATAGAATTTCAGAGATGAAATGGGTATAAGTCTTTTAGTAATGGTTATTAGTCGTGCGTCGTAAAACTAGATTATCAGTTTTTAAGTATAGCATTTCCCTGTTGTTCGAAAGTGGCAATCAATTCATTGTAGAGGTCTACATAAATAAACTTATGAATTTAGTATTAATGACTTGAATGAAATCTTCTAATCTTGTTCCACACCTCATCCACTCCCAAGATCACTTGGCATATACCAATTGTGTATAATTAAGGTCCAATAGGCCGTTGAACTTAATGAGTTTGCCCTAGGCCCATAACCAAACAAGGAACAGGACCCAAGGCGGACTCACCATTTCTAAGTCGATCGTCTCTTAATTACACCTAACCTGGGGGTATACATTAAGCAATCTTAGAGGCACCATAAGTGAATCGTCTGTAATACCAGGTTATAACATATTTAGTAAACTCCCAATGAAATAAAATGTATGATAATTCCATTTACATAGTCTAGTACATAAAGTTATGGAAAGTTTGACGTTATAGAAGGTCCACATTGTTAGATTAGTGTCTAAGTCCATAACTATTTTGGTATGTACTTGACCCGATGGTGCATGGTCCTTTTGGGTTGCCTTCACCAAAGTAACTTGATAGGATGAATTATGGAGAGAAAGGATTAAATATGATTTATTAATATATTATGAGAATAATATGTTAAAGGAGAAATCATATTGTTTAATTAATATTAGTCAAGAATTAATAAGAATTAAGTTTGTGACTAAAAGAGATTAATTAAACTTAAGGGACTAGAATTGTAATTATAAGATAATTGCAATTGGGCTATGGATTACCTTATAATATAAGGTAGGATGAATTCTATGGGGAAACCCATTTGAAATCGTCCAAGGCTTATTAAAGATGGGTCCATGGGTTGCTTAGGGCCTAAGCATCCAAATTAGGGTTTCCTAGTTCAAAACCCTAATAGCCTACATGTATAAATAGTACCCTTAAGCCTCAAAAACGTGGTGAACTAATTAGTTAGGGTTTCCACACGTTTTGGGCAGCCTCCTTCTTAAATTTTCAAATAATTTTTTTCATTTTTAAATTCTCAAAACATAGTTCATAGCATCAGCCCATGCAAAAACGTAATTGTCAATACAAACTATCATGAAAAAAAAATCAAATATCCCATAATCCACAAAAATTCTAATCATCAAGCTAGTGTGTACAATCATGTTGGTGTCTTCCCGCGATCCTGTGATGTACCTGAACACATTTAATCAACACTGTAAGCACAAAGCTTAATGAGTTCCCTAAAATACCCTATACACAAATAATTAGCCTATTGTGGCTAAATCTCGATAAGGACCCTCCGGTCATGTGTCTCAGTGAAGAACCTCTGGTATCACGTCTCGGTATGGACCCTCCAGTCGTAGCTCAATAAATACACAGAATAACATAACAACATAAGTCACAAAGACAGAATGCATAATAACACATAAACAGATAAGACCCTCCGGTCAATAATACAATTAAGACCCTCTGGTCCATAACATTAATAAGACCCTCTGGTCACACAAAACTTACCACACAAGTAAGTATAGTGATAAGACTCGCCTCTCTTTGGAAAGCAATCAATCTCGAACCCGAACTGCCAGTCTAGACTCCGCTAATTATGTCACATTTTATCTCTAATTAATAAATAATACTAATAACCCCAAAACACTAGACCGAGTCACTCTACAAAATCTTAGGAGGGTGAAAAGACCAATTTTCCCCTCTTTGGCCAAAGTTCCACAAAATGGCCAATAGCTCAAAAGTCAATGAAAGTCAACACCAAGCGAGTGCGCTGGGCTTACAGCCCTCTATGTTGGGTGTACAACCAACCATGCATGCATCGGGGGTCTCAACGCTACGTTGCATGTAGTTCGGAGTACGCACGGCATACGTCTCACATTTCCACTCCGCACTTCACTTGGTCTTAATCCGTTAATACAAATGCTACAACCACAAATCTGAACTGAATAAGGCCTGTGTAACGCCCGCAGATCAGGGCTAGTCGATTTAGAGACGTTAAGCGTCAAAAATGACTTTTTGATGGAAGATTATTTTGAAAGAATAATCTTAACTAAGTTGTAGTATATGTTACAAGGATTTCATACATATAAACAACGCCGAAATCCGAGTTATAACGAAGAAGTTATGACCTGTCGAAGTTTCGCGACAGAACCGGCACGACCCAGCGCGACGTAAAAAGTGAATTTATGATAGAGTGATATTTAGCCTTAACAATCTAAATGAAAGTCGTAGAATACATTAAACCATGAGCATGCATAAAAAGAACGCCCAAATCTGACTTCGTATGAGGAACTTATGATTTTTCGAAGTTTCGACTTAGTGGTATGCAGCCCGAATGCTCGATTTGAGACCGAGCGGTTTTTACCCGAAATAATCTAAATGAGAATTAAAGATCCCATTAATTGTAGTAAACGATAAAAAGATAGGCGAAAACGGACGTCGGATGAAGAAGTTATGATTTTATAACGGAGTTTTTCTGTCCCGGCCTAGTAAAAATAAATAATAAAAATAAATCAAAATTAGCCGACGGAGTCTAAACAAATGTTGTAGATCGTAGTCTCACCTACGTGTGGATATAAAGAACGTCGAAAACGGAGTGTGTATGAGGAAGATATGAATTTTTGAAGTTTATTAAATATTTTCGATATTTTATTTATATATATATATATATATATATTGGCCGATATTATCCGAAGGGGGGGAGTCAGCGATCCTATCCAGGTTACGCCCCGTGTAACTAGGATTTACGCCCTACGTAAATCGAACTTCCAGCCCCTATAAAAGGGTGTCGAGGGCAGCCGAGTAGTTTGCTCATTTCTTCCATTTTTCTCGCGTTTTTGCATCGTTTTTCGTGCAAGAATTATCCCGAAGCCGCAGTATCATTCCCGAGCCCCGAAGCAAGTCCCGAGGCCTCGAAGATCCCGAGAAGTGAAATTCCCGAGCCGAAGCTCTGCCCGCGAGGAGTCCGGTTTTTGTGAAGATCTTCCAGATCTGCCGAAGATTACTACTTCTGTAAGCCGTAATGTTGTCCGATCATCTTCTAATCAAGTGAGTGTGTGGTCACTTTCTTCTAACACATAAATATTATGTATTTTCTATAAAATACGTGTTATGTGTATAATATAAAGTTGTTTATATGTGTGAGTGTATACTACCTTTCATAAACACGATAATAATACAAGTATGGTTTGAGTGTATTAAGTATATTGTTGTTTATAGGTGTGAGTGTGTGGTTACTTTCTTCTAACACATAAGTATGAAGTATTTGCTACGAAATACGTGCTATGTGTTTATATATTGTTGTTTATTTGAGGTATTTGTGGAATGGATGAACTATATAGATTTTTAATGAGTTAAACTATATATGTACTTTATATCTACAAATATGTTGGGTAGGACATGGGTAGATGAGATCCGTGAGTAGGGATCAGATCAAGAGGTTAGTTTAGATCCATGAGTAGGGATCAGATCAAGAGGTCAGTTTAGATTCGTTAGTAGGGATCAGATTAAGAGGTTAGTTTTAGATCCGTGAGTATGGATCAGGTAAAGAGATAAACTTGCTATTAGTCCGGGAGTATGGATTAAGACTAAGTTAATTGTCCCTAGTCCGGGAGTATGGATTGGGCACAGTTATAGATCCGGGAGTATGGATCGGATATGGATTAAGATTAAGTTAATTGTCCCTAGTCCGGGAGTATGGATTGGGCACAGTTATAGATCTGGGAGTATGGATCAGATCAGGATTAAGGTATAGTTAATTGTCCCTATTCCAGGAGTATGGATTGGGTACAATTATTGATCCGGGAGTATGGATCAGATCAGGAGGTTAGTTTTAGATCCGTGAGTATGGATCAGGTAGTTTTAGATCCGTGAGTATGGATCTGGTGAAAAGGTTAGTTTTAGATCCGTGAGTATGGATCGGGTGAAGAGGATAGTGTTAGATCTGTGAGTAGGGATCAGGTAAAGAGGTAAATTTTAGATACGAGAGTTTAGACCGTGTCGTTGTGAGGATCGATGGGGTGGGATAAGAGTTGCCTTTATATGGTGAAATTGTACAAGTTTGAATGTTCTATATTTATAAATATATGATATAACATTGTGGGATGAAAACCCTATATGCTCACTAGGCTCCCAAGCCTGACCCACTCAGTTTTCTTTGTATCACAGGTATCGATACGAAGATACATTTCACGGAGAGATTAAAGGAGATGTAAAATCTTTAGTGTAAATAATGTAAGTTTTGTTTATGCTTATGTGTCTGTATCGGAACATGACATCCCGAGGTTTTATTATTTAATGAAAATACATTCTCTTTGAGAAATGTTTTGATAAATGGTTATCATATTTTATTTTGGGAACAAATTCCGCAACCGTTTTCTTTAAACGATCGCTCTTATTTATAAAAATAAAGCATAAACAAATCAGTCTTTTCTGGCCGTGAAAATGGGGATGTCACAGTTGGTATCAGAGCATTAGTTTAAGCGAACTAGGAATTTGTAGGAAATTTCTAGACTTAAACTTAGAATGCTAAGTAATGATTGTGAGGAGTGTGTCTAAAATATGTTAGGTAGTACACCTAAATTGACACAAGCACTAGTTTATTTTAGGAGTGATGCCTAAATTGCTTTTGTGTGCTAAATGTTTTGTGTGATAGCTATATTGATGCTATTATTTGTTCGGATCTATGGTATGTTGCCGACCGGATCTGGAAACCTTATGTGTTTAGGATTCTAAGCGTATGACTACGATATTAGAACTAGCATGTAAATGTTTCGGAGGGATAAGGAGATTTATACGTTTATCGTAAATGAAGCTTTCTTATCTTAAATTCTCGTTGGTACACCGAATGTCTGCTTGGATGTACAAAAGGTCATGGTGAAGACTTGTAGAGAATTGAGTAAATGGAGGAAATAAAGAAGGCTTATGATAGTGGATGACACCTATAAGAAGATATCGTAAGAGTGGTATCTTGCCTTTAGAGTATGTCTTATGAAATAACAGTACGTTTAGAGGAGTACGGTACGTCTGAACTACACTTTCGATTGGCAGGATGATGGAATGATTGATGAAATTCTTGAAGTTGTTTTATCATTTGGTATTTCCATCACCAATCAAGTTGAAGTAGAGTTGATGATTGAAGATTGAGCAATGAAGAAGTCCTCGTAGAGTCTAGGGAAATTGTTTATGATTACTTGGACACATTCGTATGTGTTAAATTGTTTTGTGATTTTCTTGTATGGTGACTTGGTCGACTACGGTACAACACTTGGGACGAGTATGAGTAGGTGTGAAAGGTAGTAGATGCATATACTATCGGAAGCACAGGACTCGCACTTGGATCAGGGAAAGTCACAAGGTTACCAAGAAGCTAGTGATTGATTCCATTTTATTCTGGTATGTCATTACCATTGTTTCGGTAATGACTAGTAAGATGGTTCTTGTTCCGACCCTAGTGGTCATGTTTAAATTTGAGTTCGACTACGAGGAGTATATTATGTGGTCTAGAGGACCAAGTTAGATGTAACATCTGACTTAAGTCAGAAGGTTGAAGTTAATGCGATTGATAGTGTCGCGCTCGTTGTTAAAAGAAGTTTGCAGGTAGAAATGCTACATGCTGAAATGTGATTATATCACATTAGAATAGGAAGGAAGGTATATTCCATTTTGGAATTTAACTCTAAGAGACCTGAGTCTAAGCATTGCATCATTCGATGAGAGGTCAGTAGAGCACGACCCATCGATTTGTTACAATAGATAAAGGAAAGTATTTATCCTGAGAATAAGGAGTCCATAATAACGACTTATTTGGTAGCTCGAGGGTTACGATTGAAAGTACAACATAGTACGATAAGCAGATGCAAGATTGGGCATCGTCTGCGGCCAAGAAAGCCATAGAGTTAAATACTCTTTCGAGGAAACATAGAATTTAAGGTTATTACCTAGGATGAAGAGATAGCGTATGGAATCATTGTACAAGTTCTATTTTCGTTGATGATTCCGGGACGTAATCATCCTAAGGGGGAGATAATTGTAACGCATGTAGATAAGGGCTAGTTGATTTAGAGACGTTAAGCGTCACAAATGACTTTTTGATGGAAGATTATTTTGAAAGAATAATCTTAACTAAGTTGTAGTATATGTTACAAGGATTTCGTACATATAAAGAACGCCGAAATCCGAGTTATAACGAAGAAGTTATGACCTGTCGAAGTTTCGCGACAGAACCGGCACTGCACAGCGCGACGTAAAAAGTGAATTTACGTTAGAGTGATATTTAGTCTTATCAATCTAAATGAAAGTCTTAGAATACATTAAACCATGAGCATGCATAAAAAGAACGCCCAAATCTGACTTCGTATGAAGCAGTTATGATTTTTCGAACTTTTGACTTAGCGGTATGCAGCCCAAATGCTCGATTTGAGACCGAGCGGTTTTTAGCCGAAATAATCTAAATGAGAATTGAAGATCCCATTAATTGTAGTAAACGATAAAAAGATAGGCGAAAACGGACGTCGGATGAAGAAGTTATGATTTTATAACGGAGTTTTCTGTCCCGGCCTAGTAAAAATAAATAATAAAAATAAATCAAAATTAGCCGACGAAGTCTAAATGAAAGTTGTAGATCGTAGTCTCACCTACGCGTGGATATAAAGAACGTCGAAAACGGAGTTCGTATGAGGAAGATATGAATTTTTGAAGTTTAATAAATATTTTCGATATTTTATTTATATATATATTGGCCGATATTATCCGAAGGGGGGAGTCAGCGATCCTATCCAGGTTACGCCCCGCGTAACTAGGATTTACGCCCTGAGTAAATCGACCTTCCAGCCCCTATAAAAGGGTGTCGAGGGCAGCCGAGTAGTTTGCTCATTTCTTCCCTTTTTCTCGCGTTTTTGCATCGTTTTTCGTGCAAGAATTATCCCGAAGCCCCGGTATCATTCCCGAGCCCCGAAGCAAGTCCCGAGGCCCCGAAGATCCCGAGAAGTGAAATTCCCGAGCCGAAGTTCTGCCCGCGAGGAGTCCGGTTTTTGTGAAGATCTTCCAGATCTGCCGAATATTACTACTTCTGCAAGCCGTAGTGCTGTCCGATCATCTTCTAATCAAGTGAGTGTGTGGTCACTTTCTTCTAACACATAAATATTATGTATTTTCTATAAAATACGTGCTATGTGTATAATATAAAGTTGTTTATATGTGTGAGTGTATACTACCTTTCATAAACACAATAATAATACAAGTATGGTTTGAGTGTATTAAGTATATTGTTGTTTATAGGTGTGAGTGTGTGGTTACTTTCTTCTAACACATAAGTATGAAGTATTTGCTACGAAATACGTGCTATGTGTTTATATATTGTTGTTTATTTGAGGTATTGGTGGAATGGATGAACTATATAGATTTTTAATGAGTTAAACTACATATGTATTTTATATCTACAAATATGTTGGGTAGGACATGGGTAGATGAGATCCGTGAGTAGGGATCAGATCAAGAGGTTAGTTTAGATCCGTGAGTAGGGATCAGATTAAGAGGTCAGTTTAGATCCGTGAGTAGGGATCATATTAAGAGGTTAGTTTTAGATCCGTGAGTATGGATCAGGTAAAGAGATAAACTTGCTATTAGTTCAGAAGTATGGATTAAGACTAAGTTAATTGTCCCTAGTCCGGGAGTATGGATTGGGCATAGTTATAGATCCGGGAGTATGGATCGGATATCGATTAAGATTAAGTTAATTGTCCCTAGTCCGGGAGTATGGTTTGGGCACAGTTATAGATCCGGGAGTATGGATCAGATTAGGATTAAGGTATAGTTAATTGTCCCTATTCCGGGAGTATGGATTAGGTACAATTATTGATCCGGGAGTATGGATCAGATCAGGAGGTTAGTTTTAGATCCGTGAGTATGGATCAGGTGAAAAGGTTAGTTTTAGATCCGTAAGTATGGATCGGGTGAAGAGGATAGTTTTAGATCCGTGAGTAGGGATCAGGTAAAGAGGTAAATTTTAGATACGAGAGTTTAGATCGTGTCGTTGTGAGGATCGATGGGGTGGGATAAGATTTGCCTTTATATGGTAAAATTGTACAAGTTTGAATGTTCTATATTTATAAATATATGATATAACATTGTGGGATGAAAACCCTATATGCTCACCAGGCTCCCAAGCCTGACCCACTCAGTTTTCTTTGTATCACAGGTATCGATACGAAGATACATTTCACAGAGAGATTAAAGGAGATGTAAAATCTTTAGTGTAAATAATGTAAGTTCTGTTTATGCTTATGTGTCTGTATCGGAACATGACATCCCGAGGTTTTATTATTTAATGAAAATACATTCTCTTTGAGAAATGTTTTGATAAATGGTTATCATATTTTATTTTGGGAACAAATTCCGCAACCGTTTTCTTTAAACGATCGCTCTGATTTATAAAAATAAAGCATAAACAAATCGGTCTTTTCTGGCCGTGAAATTGGGGATGTCACATCCTGTTACTTCATAAAGTCGTGGACTTTAAGCCTTAGCATGGCTGAACAGGTCCCAAACTCACAAACTCTAACCTTCTCAACACAAAAGTCCACATAACTCATGCATAGAGAGGTTTAGACGATCAAGTTCCCATTTTTATGAACCTAGACAGCCAAATACATTTAAAAGGACAGGGGATATGCTCTGGAGTTCACCAAACTCACTAAGCTCCATACTTGGGACATAAAACCCTAAAATGGGCCCAAAGCATCAACTAACACAACAATGAGCAAGTCACGAACTTGATACCTCTAGAAGATGCACCAATAAGAGTATAACTCATATCCAGTAGCTAGAAGCACAAGCTATCGATCCTTCAATGCTCCTTCTTCACCAAAAGCTTCACAAGAACACTCAAATGAGCCACAAAAACTCACACAAGCTCGGAATATGAAATTAGGGTTCGAACTGTTAGATTAATGTCTAAGTCCATAACTATAATTGGTAAGACTTGACCCGACCCGGCATGGTCCATTTGGGTTGCATGGCATCATGCATTTGGATAGACTAAAATGAGAGAAATAACACTTAAGGTTTGTTAATATATTTTAAGTTCTAATATATTAATAAGGTTATTTAATTAGTATTGATCAAGAATTAATTTGGAATTAATTACGTGATCAAAATGAGACTAATTAAATATATGAGTTGATTGTGTAAATCATTCATTCTTATATATGTGGGCTTGTGATCCAAGATTCCTTATGTTGGACTAAGTCCATGGGGTGACCCATGGATGCTCCATGGAGGTTAAAATCCATGGAGCATAAGGAATGGGTAAAGTCATGAGTTACATGGTGTAACCCTAATAGCCACCATATAAAAGAATCCCATGGCTCAAGAAATCGTGCACTATGTGTGAGTGTGAGGGCTAGACGATTTCAAGGAGTGTTCAAGTTTCTCTCAAGTTATTACAAGTGTATTTGGTGTTGTGTGAACCGTTTGAGGTGTCACACTTGGGGCACTAGGCACTCAAGCTTCATGAAGACTTTCTACATCAAAGAGGTATGTATTCTATCTTGTTATATTAATTGTTTTGTATGCTAGATTAGGATAATACCTTGGAAGTTCATATTTGCATGTATAATATAGAAAACATAGATCCAAGGTATTTTGGGTTGCATGTACACTTAGGAGTGTTAGAATGCTCAAAACCCAACAGTGGTATCTGAGCCACGGGTTGTTTTCTGTTATATTGATGCAAATATTTTTTTTTCAAAGTTGAAAAAAAGGAAAAAAAACATGAAGTTTGTCAAATTTTAAAATAATTACTTGTTCTTGTGAAAAACTAATTATTTGTAAAATTTGAATAATTTGCTTTATGAGTTGAATTAGGTCAAATTTAATAAAAGATAAAATGATATGATTATTTTATTAGTTTTAAAAGTTTGATCTAAAGAGTTTTATTTTTGATACCTCCATAAGTTATGGATATGAAAAGGTTTTAAAAAAATTGATTCAAAGTTTTTATGGAGTTACAAAATTTGGTGTTAATGTTTTAAAGGATTCCATAACTTAAGAATAAGTTATGGATCACCAAAAGTTTTTTGTGTTACCATGTTTTATGAGTGAATTTAGATTAATGAATAAAATTATGTGATAGTTGGTTTTAATCCAAATTAATCTAAAAGAAGTTCATAAAATGTGTTTATGTAACTTATAAGTCACATTTATGAATCTTAAAACTCATAAAAGTTGTCATAGGTTACAAAATGAAGAGTCTTTTTCCTCATTAAATTGTTTTATGACTCCATAACTTGTCCTCAAGTTATGGATGTTCAAGAGTCACTTCATTAAAGTTTTTAAAACTTTAATTAAACTCATAAGTTATGAAAATCCAAGAGTTTTGAATAGTTTCAAAACTTTCCCTCAAGTTTTGGAATTTGTAAAGTTTTCCCCATGAATACTTTCATTCCAAGTTAGCCCTTAGAATTTTAAAAGTTAAAATTCAACCCTTATACTTTATAATATTATAAGTTAATAATATATATATATATATATATATATATATATATATATATATATATATATATATATATATATATATATATATATGTATAAGAGTAAAGTCCGTCTTACCGTTAGTAGGCCTCATTCACGAAGCCAGTCTATAAGGGGGGTATAAGGTTACTGCCTATAAAATGGCAGTTTAATGGGTGTCCACTCTCACCCACCGCTTTCTTGACCGGTGGAGGGTCGTTAGCCGAACGGGTAGGACAAGGACTAGAATTCTCCCTTCATTAAAAGTATTAATGATAAATACTAAGTGACTAAACTCTTATAAATACCCAATCTTAGTTAATTAGGAAAATGTGAATAAGGTGCTAATCCATGAAATTACACTTTGCACTTTGTTTAAGTCGGTTAGTGGAGCGTGTGTGGTTAACCGGCACACTAACTCGTATTTAACAAGGTAGGCAAAGGGTAACTTAATGTTTATTATAGTATCGATGGAGCGTGTGTGGTTAACCGGCACATCGATTGAGGGGTAAACAATTAAGGGTACCAACTAATTTGCACGGTTACTTCACACCTTGTTTTGTGATCCTCGGCATCCCAGTCACAAAACCTAATGGGCACACTCAAGATTGAAACATGCCATTGAAAAGTTCAATGAATCTCAAAGATCTAGGAGTTTCAAAAACCAATTAAAACCTAATAATATATTTCGTTTATCTTGGTGGAAATTGGTGAATCGTCATTCACCTACCTTCGAATATTTTATAGCTTGGATTACGACATCCCTCTTCTAAGTTATAAAATAGTTTGTTGGGTCTTGGCCTTAATATTTCATATTGGGTGTCATATTAAGGACTTTAAATCAACTATCTTGAATATCTCCCAAAAAGATGTCTGCTTTAGACATTTATGATCTTCCTAAATCTCTTGAAACAAGCTTTCCTAAATGAAGATGATGTCCCATGGAAATCATACTTCTTTCACCTACTCCAGTTATTCTCCCTAACCCACAAGTTCTTGAAAATTTTAAGGTCACTCAAGCCCTATTGGCAAGAAAAGGTCTATGTGTGATCACATCTTGGAGATGTAGTCACATATTGACAAGTCGGGAGAGTTGGGTGTCAAAGTGTTGAGAAAGTTGGTGCCTCAACTACTTTCTAAGTCACATAGTGAGTTCCTTTGGGACTCCTATGAAACAGACTATGACAAGACCCTTAATGATTTTATCTATTTGCTAAGATCAACTTCCTAAAACTTGTGGACATTGACAATAATGACATTGGATATTCGGTAAAGCTCTCTCTTTCCAATGGAAAGGGATCGGCCATAGTTAACTTGGTTGACCAAATGGTAAAGAGAGAGGCTAAGTCTGAGATAGTCCCATTATCAAGGGTCCATAGGTAACTATTGCCAAAGGAAGGGGCATTGGTTGCGAACCTGCCAAATTTACCTAAGGATGTTAAAGTCAATAAGTTTGGCTCTACTTCAGGTAAAGTCCATTGTCTAACTCTTATTAAGTGCATGCTGATTCTGATCGCGAAGATGGATTTCAATCGCATGGTTCGGTGATTAGAATTTTGGGCTATTACTTAAGAGTTATGGTATTTATATTGCTTAGGAATAGATAACAACAAGGTTTTCATATGGATTGTAAGGATAAGTTTTCCGCAAAGTTTTAAAATAAAAGAAAAAGGTTTTGATTTTATTTATTTTAAGTATCCTTACAATGGCATTTGTGAAAAGTTGTTGCTTATAAGATTCCACTGATAGCAATATTGGAAAGTGAATTTGATTCTTTCATTTGTGGTAGTGTCTAAATTTACCAAATAAGGAAAGATTCTCATCACCCAAGTTTCAGTTGGATAGAAACTTGGAATCATGCAAGTTGTATAGCATGATCAATGAGAACTTTCAAGCATTGAAAAAAAAATTAAAACTAACTACTTGTTCACATGGATGTGTGAGTCAAGTGAAGGACTAAGGGATCGAGTACACATTCTTGTGGATTGGTCAAGTCCACCACAAAAGATCAATAAGACTATTCTTCATGGTTTACTAAAGCTCAGTAAATATGATTATACTTACAAGTTTAAGTGTAACTCTGAGACATTGGAAAAGGTCCCAGTGTATGGCAGAGCGAATAAGTAGAATCAAATTAGGCAGAAGGATAAAAGTTTCTCAAATCTGAAAAGATAGGAGAGTACTTTAGTATCAGTTTTTGTGATTATCTTAATGATTAAGAAACCATAGCACAATTAGTTCTCTAAGGAAATCTTAGTGCATTCTTATGACTACGACAAGGAATCTTGAATTGTTGAAATGTTTAAATCAAGAAGATGAGTCATACTTCGTTCCAATACAAGTCTTAGAGTCATACTCTAAGATTGTAATTTGAGTGACATGTCTTAAAGAAGGTTTAAAACACTTGTCAAATGTAAGAGTTAAAGTTTCCTACTCTTGTACATTTGAAATTGGTAAGTTGTGATGTTTTGGATAAAACAAGGACCAACTAAGGCCAATTATGTGAAGTGTTTGTCTTGATTAGAATCCGCACTATCTCTTGGATATTTGAAAAGGGAGTCTTATAGGTCAACAAGACAGTGGGAGTCTTAAAGGTCTTGAAAGTCTCAAGAACTAATCAAGAATAAAACCTGAAGTTCTTCACTAGCACACGACTTGAGGTTTATAACCTATTATGTTGACATATTATGTGCCCATTCCAGTTAAAGTTGGCTTTGCATATGAGTTTTTAGAGTTCTCAATTGGTTGCACAACAACTTGGAAGCAATGGCAGACCCTTGAGCTGCCAGGTGGCAAGAAATTAAGATTAAGTTCAATCCATATGAGTTTTGATTTGTCATTGTCCTTGTCTTGTGATTATGGTTTTGACAAATTCATATGGGTAGGAACTCATACACCATAAAAATCTAAGTGTCATAAGGTTTTTCTCCGATTCATGAAAATGATGGTGAGGAAACACTTTCACTAAGTAGATTTTAGCTAGCTAGCAATTGAGATATTTGCATTCTCAAAGTCGTTAGTGGAGCGTGTGTGGTTAACCGGCACACTAACATGTACTTGTGAGAAGTGGCAAAAAGGTATAACCATTATGATTACGGCATCCCTCTTCATAATTGTTTAGACACACCTATGAGCTATATAAGGGAAGGTATATGATTTTGATAAAGTTTTATCAAAACAATCTAGTATCAGAAATCTGAACTTTGGTAAGAAAGTCAGCTGATTTCTGAGTACATGTCAAAGCTAGTGCGAGCATAAGTGTCATGCTAATAATCATCATGTTAGTGGGAGCATGATAATTATGATAAGTATTGCAAGTTAGCAATGTTAATTATAGAAAACAAAAGTTTCAATTGGGAAAGAGTTGTTTTGCTATAATTAAGAGAGAGGGAATTATACTTCATTTCAAATCTAAAAGCTTAGATTGAGGTTTTAATCGTATTTAGTCAAGGATATATATATATATATATATATATATATATATATATATATATATATATATATATATATATATATATATATATATATATATATATATATATATATATATATATATATATGAATTTCATGTTGGAATGGCTCAACATAAGAAAATTCTGTATTTGGGTCCATTATTTGCGTTCTAAAATTCAATTATGATTACGGCATCCCTTTTCAAAATCTGAATTATGAGAACTTGGAAAATAGAAATGGAAATGTTATAGCAAAAGACTGGTTTAGTCTTTATGTGAGACATCATGAATCGTGTCCCATATGCTTCGGATATAGGATCGATTACATGTGCTATATTCATCGTTTCTAAAATTTTCCAAATGCCTGGGGCATTAAGAAGGGAAAAGGTCTAGAATTGGATATGACTAAAAGGATTAATCAATTGTCGAGGACAATCTAAGGTTTACCAAAGATTGGGTGCTCAAGGACAGTTGGAAGTATATTTGATAATTCTGGAAGGACCATATTGACATAATCTGTAAGGAGGCAACTCTTGTTTAGAAGTGATAGTCAAAATGAATCTGAAAATGTTTCAAAGTTAGAATTTTCAATCTATGTAAGATTAAGGAAACTTAATGCAAGAAGGATGTTTCCAAGGAGTTGATCTCCTTTGGAATACTTTGTAATGTCTGTTGTCAAGTCCTTGTAACTTTGTGCATAATCATTACAAGAGGATCAATGCATATAAGTTTAGAATCTAACAGATTTCAGTAAATCGCATGAATTTGGAATTTTTGCATTTGTAGTAAGGATTTGGGACTGTGAAAAGAGGATCATTGTGTTTATGTTTTATTGATCTATTTCACAAAGTAAAGATCATAGAAAAACATAGTATGCATACTTGGTGTATAACATGACTAGTGTTTAGAAAACATAGTGTACATGCTTGGAGCATGGGACAACTATTGTTTTAAATTCAAGAATAAAGTTGATAGCTGAAACAGTATACAATGAATAATGTGTAATATAGTGATAAATAAAAGGTGTTTTATTTATGTTCATAGGTTTTGATACCATATTGGATTCAATTATTCTTGTGTTTCATTTTGCATGTTTTGACTTCCAGAATAAACTAGGTTATTCTTCCGGAATGACTAAGTTATTCAAACCATCCACAGTCGGTCATATGTTGGAAGTAGATATGAATCAAGACTGTCATGGGCTGGCTTGTAGAGGTCTAAGATGTTGGACAAAGGGCTACAACACTCATGAGTGCTCATAAGTTCTGAGTATTGGATTCAACCCACGCTCATTGGAATCACTTCATGGATTTTACCATGAGTGATCTTGAGACGATATTATCTTATATTCTTCAAACCTAGAGATATGAGTTGTTACTATGAGTTGGTTGTACATTGATTGCACGAATACGCATTCGGTAACTTGGTGTTATAAAACGTGCCTTTGTGTATGATTCAACAAGTAGTAGAACAAGCCATATGAGTCGAAGCTTATCCATTCTTTTTACCTTCAAGATAAAAGCGATATCTGTGGGCCCCTCGATGATTTGATGATGACAAATGGAAGTGCTCGGCCGGGCTAGGACTGATTTCATTTATTCAATTAGTCAGTCGTCATAAATCGGAAATCAGGAAACAACAAATGAACAGAGAGAATGGTTATAATCCATGTCTCAGTCCATATGATATCTAGAATGGAGGAATATATGATCACTTATCTAATGGACAAGTCATTGACAAAGGTCAGAGTTCATCTACAAGGTCAGAGTTCGACAGAAGCTTTTAAGAGCTACGATTGCCAGTCAGTTCTTGAAGTCATATGCAATAATAGTTTTAGACTTATCCAAGTGGGAGACTGTTGGATTAATGTCTAAGTCCATAACTATAATTGGTAAGACTTGACGCGACCCGGCATGGTCCATTTGGGTTGCATGGCATCATGCATTTGGATAGACTAAAATGAGAGAAATAACACTTAAGGTTTGTTAATATATTATAAGTTCTAATATATTAATAAGGTTATTTAATTAGTTTTGATCAAGAATTAATTTGGAATTAATTAAGTGATCAAAAGGAGACTAATTAAATATATGGGTTGATTGTGTAAATCATTCATTCTTATATATGTGGGCTTGTGATCCAAGATTCCTTATGTTGGACTAAGTCCATGGGGTGACCCATGGATGCTCCATGGAGGTTAAAATCCATGGAGCATAAGGAATGGGTAAAGTCATGAGTTACATGGTGTAACCCTAATAGTCACCATATAAAAGAATCCCATGGCTCAGGAAATCGTGCACTATGTGTGAGTGTGAGGGCTAGACGATTTCAAGGAGTGTTCAAGTTTCTCTCAAGTTATTCCAAGTGTATTTGGTGTTATGTGAACCATTTGAGGTGTCACACTTGGGGCACTAGGCACTCAAGCTTCATGAAGACTTTCTACATCAAAGAGGTATGTATTATATCTTGTTATACTCATTGTTTTGTATGCTAGATTAGGATAATACCTTGGAAGTTCATATTTGCATGTATAATAGAGAAAACATAGATCCAAGATATTTAGGGTTGCATGTACACTTAGGAGTGATAGAATGCTCAAAACCCAACACGAACTACCACTCACTGGTGTTGAAACCAAAACATAACTCAAACCAGCTTTACCAGGTACAACCATCCCTGACCCTGGAATGTATAACACACGCAAGATGATCCTCCAGATAAGGGTCGAACAAATCCTAAGAGAATCTTGAATTTCAACTAAAGACCTCTAAAATTTTCCAATATTGACCACTTAACATTAAGGGTTTCATGCAAAAGCATAAGAAAATACTGACTTACGATCCAAAACGTACCATCCTTGCTTGCAATCCCAACCGAAAATCTAATACCTGTCTTGCCTATATCCCAAGAACACAGACCCTTGATCGCATCACAAAGCACCCATACCACATCAAACTACCCGTGCACTCCCACGCTGACATATTATGGCCAAACCCCACGACCAACAGACCCCAAGCTGGGCTTACATCCCAAATTTGAAAGTCACAAGCCTGCTCACTCCTTCCCCGAACTCGGAAAACTAAAAGGGCAAAATCCCCACCATAGATAGCGACATACCAAACCATCAATCAACCATTCTACTCCCAACTAAAATATCCAAATTGATCTTAATGGTTGTTCTATTCTTGAGTCTCGGAACCTGAATGCACGACCTTGAGCCAAAACCCTCGAGACCTCGAAACCAACAAGCTTATCTAGGTCTGCACCAATAAACCAAAACTGATATCTCCATTGGGGCCAAACAATTAACAGACCTCTCCTCATGCCAGAGTAACCACAACCAAAGATCGAAAGATACAGAGCTAGTGCCACGAATCATGGTATCAAATAATGCTATCTCTCCCGACCATCCCTTAGATTCCCCAAAACTTTCCTCTATTCGAGTATAGATCCTATGCTTCCAGTAATATGGGCCCAATAATACCTTCCACACCTATCCATACTTTCCTCAAGGATCATATCGGTTCCTCCAAGACCTACTCATAATAATACTCTCGATACCTGCTCAACAACGAGACAATCGCACTAAAATACTTCCTAGGCTATCCTAGGATTCCCACCTCCCCTTCCATCAGCTACTGAAGGACTCCAATCAATGTCAATCAAGAACTTCATAAATACAATTACATGCGATAAAACTTAAATAATCTTTCGACTAAAGGACCCAACCCTACAACGGTTAGACTTAAACGAGGGCTGCACAATAGGGCCAAATCCTCCACTCTAAGATTATTTAACCTTCATAGCATGTAACTTAGTGTATTCATTTGATAGTCAGCTCACATCAATGTGAGTCCCACAAAGCACAAAGCAAGTAACATTCGAGCAGTGGGTCGACTGGCACTAAGACATAATAAAATCAGATAGATCCTCATACTAAATTCCCGGTCTCTATCTCCCAACATCTCAGATACACCTTCGTCCTTCCTTCACTCTCTCAAGAGTAGCTAATCATTCCTCGCATTGACCCGCTATATTGCACACACTCATGAAACTTCCACCAACCCTACATCACTCATGTATGCTAGTCATATATAACAGTAGATCCGATAGACATTCGAATACTTGATTGTACCAAAAGCCCTTCATCGAACAAGAAAAGGAAATAACGCTAAACCAAACATTCTCAGGGTATATACTCTTAGTTATGTACAACTATGATCCATACACTAAGCAACTACAGTAATGATCTCAATTTCATATAAGAAAAATCCTAGGCTATCTGGCATCATATAATCATGCAATTCTATAATGTAATTCCTAAAGATCCCTAGCCTATCACTAGCATGTTGTTATAACATATCACAAGATCAAACAACAGTGTGGTAATTTGGGGTCTAGTTACTGGCTCCGGCATATCGTACACATCACATCATCCTTGATTATTTTGAAAATAATTTGAAAATCATTTTTATAAAATGTTTTTCCTTAGTTTGAGACTGGATTCACACAAGTGTTCCACTAAATCACTCAAACCAAGGGTCTCATACCAAATTGTAACACCAATAAAATCACAAGAATTTTAAGCTTTTTAAAACCTACCCAAAGTCATAAATTGTTTAAAATCATTGTTTTCAAAACATTTTTAAACATCAGAGTCTCCCAAAATCATCATTCATAAACAAGAGGATGTGTATGGTCAGGCCTTCGCCTTCCCTCGGTCATCTGAAATTCCTGAAACATAACCCAAAATTGTAAGCCAACGCTTAGTGGGTTCTCCCAAAGTACCACCACATAAACATAATAACAAACAACATGCATATAGAGCCTTTAGCCTGAATGCATGCCGCACCGACCTAAAGACTATATGGAACACTCATAGAGCCTTCATCATGATTGGAACACCTCTCCATCCTACATACTATCTACAACGTTCACAGAATCTTCAGCATGACTGGAATGCCTCACTAGGCCTTTAGCCTATCTGAAACATTCTTGGGGCCTTTGTCTTGATTGGTACGTCCCTTGGGCCTTCAGTCTATCCGAGATGCCCTGGGTCTCTTGGCCTTTAATCTACTCTGGTCCGCCTCAACCCAACCACACATAACATGTCAACATATACGTAACCGATAAACATATAAAACCCATAAACCATAACAACATATCGATATGAACATATCGGGTTTGTTGACTGAAAACACAAAGTAGTATAGTCTCAACCAACCACACCATGGTGACATACACAACAGATAATAATATATGCATAAAATGGATAACAGGAAGATCTACTTATCACTAAGCAAAGCATCATCTTATATACTATGATACCGATCTAATAGATCACCACAGC
The DNA here is from genome assembly GCF_002870075.4 of Lactuca sativa. NCBI lineage: Eukaryota > Viridiplantae > Streptophyta > Magnoliopsida > Asterales > Asteraceae > Lactuca > Lactuca sativa. The sequence goes on along the minus strand of NC_056623.2, from coordinate 73,055,660 downwards.
ACAAAGCATACTATCACATACATGATATCTAATCCAATGGGCCGGCCTTGGTGCCTTCGACCCACAAATAAAGTGAGGAAAACTCACCTCACAGACTGAACAATAGCTGATGAGGCCCCGACTCTGAATCTCAGCTCAAACTGTCACCTATCCAACCAAATAATCAATCATACTCAAAATACCAAAATACCCATAAGTCAAACTTGGTCAAAGTCAAATTGGTCAAACCCACTAAGTCAATTGAGTCAACCTGGCCGAGTCACCTCATAATGAGTACGTGGGGCGTACTCCGAAGGTACACTATGCGTACTCGCATCCTCGCATGTTGACCACCATCAGGGTGGTTGACCTCGTACGCATGGCGAATTCCGAGTATGCAGGGCATACTCCCAGAAGCGCCAAAACTCAACAAGTGCTTAATGGCTTAAGCACTTACGTCCATATTTCAGATCCAAGGCTAAAATACGCTCAACAGTCATAAAGTTTCCAACTTTATGATTTTACATGCCCATTAAGTGCTTAACTAAACTTCTTAATCTATTAAGACATTCTACCAGATGCATGGAGCAAAACCAACCATTTGAAACCCATTTCTATGACTTAAGACCCTCCTAAGGGTCTGAAAGGACAACTTAATGGGTCAAGAACATGCTTTGTTCACGAAACACAACATTTAGGACAAAAGAACCCAAAACAAGATCTACAAGAAACAACACCAAGTTCAGAACTTGATACCTCAAAATGGTGCCAAAAGGTGGTGTGATCCTGGATCTAGAGAGCTTCACTCCTTCAACGTGGTCTCCTCTTCCTTCCTTCTTCTTCAAGAGAACAAAACACACGCACTTTCAAGATTAGAAATGCTTTACAAGGAGGATTAGTTTTGCCAAAAACATATCAAGAGGGTGGAGGCTAATAAAGTGAGGGAAAATGAGGCTATAATGGGGTTTAAATATGAGAAAACCCCTAAAAATTAGGGTTTGCATACTTGGCACGTACGCCCTGCGTACCTATGTATGCCATGTGTACTAAAACGCGCCTTAGTACGCTAAGCGTACACACTTATGCATGGCGTACTCCCAAACTTCCCAAATTACGAAAATGTCACTAGGGCTTTCCATGCACCCTTCCTTCTACTTAGGGACCTAAAATGCAACAAATCTCAAAATAAGGGTCAACAATAGAAGTGCTTCAAACTAGATGTTACAATTACATATTTAACATTGGCATTTAATGCCTCAATCAATTCCGTATCACAGATTGATTTGTTGTCGTTACATGTTCAACTATAAAAGGAGACATCCACTGTCTCATTTAACACACGAATGAAAATACTCTTCTTCCTCATCCTTCTCTGTACACCTACTTCCGAAGACAGTCAAGTGGATATATCCAGCAGTACACACTATTAAGGTTATTGTACCCTGGGAACAGACGGCGAATCTGTTTAAGGGAATCAAGTCGAACTCGAGCCTCAGCCACTACGTTTACTACTAACCTTTTTTCTTACAGGAATATTTTAAGAAAAAAAAAGGAAGTACTTTATCTAACAAGAACCATACTACGTCTTCTCATTCGAAAAGATAAAAACATCAGTTTAACGCTAAATATTTACATCATAACAATTATACTTTAGTTAGATTCAATGTAAAATTTAATATTTTTAAACTAGTAATCTTTATAAATTAAATTTACACCGCACATACACTCATAATTTTAAGGATAATTTAGATATTTAATTCATAGTTAGATAATACCTAATTTACTTTAAATAATATATAATTTTCAGTTATCTGTTTTATTAAATTTCGAAAGATTCACCGAGTTAAAATATAATAAAGCTCAGTTCTTTCATATTGGATCCTTATGTTTAGAGCACGTATATACATCATCTCTAAATTAGAAATAGTATTAGTTGTGGGCAAAAGATGTAACACTCAAGTCCGATGTTACATTTTATTTCTCATGTGTATAATGATTTTCAACTTCAAATATAAAAATTATAATCTCTTCAAATGAATGAACCATCTTAACAAAATCAGTGTACTGTATTTTACGTCTAACTTGAAATGTAAACTTACAAAATCCGTAGATTTTGTATATATATATTTTTATATTTTAGTACTGAATTGAATTGCTATTGTAAAAAACTGTGGGACTTAAAATCAAGGAAATAGATGATGGAGGCCCAAAAAAATATGTCTTCAAATATACCATGTGTATCGAGAAATATTGATCAAATAAAATGTAACATACCTTTATATTAAAGTTATGAGAGATTTGTTGTTAGATTTAAGGATCTTAATAATATCAATTTATTTGGATATTTCTAGGATTGTGATTACATTTTGTTTCTCACGTGTATAATGATTTTCAACTTCAAATATATAAAATTATAATCTCTTTAAATGAATGAAACATCTTAACAAAATCATTGTATTGTATTTTATGTCTAATTTGAAATCTAAACTTACAAAATCCGTAGATCTTGTATTTTTTTTTTCTATTTTCGTACTGAATTGAATCGCTATTGTAAAAATACGGAGGACTTAAAACCAAGGAAATAGGTGTTGGAGGCCTAAAAAAATGTATTCAAATATACCATGGTGTATCTTTAAATATTGATTGAATAAAATGTAACATAAGTATATATTAAAGTTGTGAGAGATTTGTTGTTAGATTATAAGGTCTTAAGAATATCAATTTAATTTGATATTTCTAGGATTGTGATTGCAATCAATTTTCAAAATCTGTAATTGTGACCCTATATCATGGGTATCACAAAATCTAAGGATAATCCAAAGAATTATAATTTAGAAGTCAGGTAGGTCACTTCTAAATCTAAAACACAAACAAATACCTTATTGTTTTGTGTTCTTGTAGAGATAGGTAGAATCAAAAGAATGATTACATACATTTTGGCACCTAAAAGGGTTAGTTATAAGACATAACTACCTTATGAATCACTAGTAGTTTTGGAGGGAATTTGCATGGCTAGACCTTTTTATCATGACATCATCACCGCCAAGGGTTCTGTCCATTGGACCCCGCTAAGGGAGCCGCAAACATGCTAGGAACTCAAACCCTTGGAACCCTGCATCTGGACTCCCGTATTTCCGAGTTCACATTTATCAATCCGAATATGCACCTTGCACCTCCTATCTCGGTTAGTAAATTGAGCTTAGCCTAATATTAATTATAACAACTAAAAAATATATTGAGAACACTAAAATCACCAACATTTGTTAAGGAGAGATGTATGATATAATAACAATTTCAAGAAATGGATAAATTTCACGTAAGATATAATAACAAGTTTAAGAAATGTAAGATATAATAACAAGTTTAAGAAATGCATAAATTTCACGGGCAGTTCATAAGATTTAATGTAAATGAACTTCACGGTTTTTATGGATTTCATGAATAATTCATAAAATCTCTTTTCTCAGTAAAACTATTTTGGTAATTTGCGAGACTATTTTCACCATACATAAATTGAAAATGCTATTATTTTGTAGTATATGGCTCCTATTTTTGGCCATTTTGGTTATTAACTCATAAAATATTTGATATTATTTTTAATTGAAATCAAACATTATGTGCTTAATTAGTATGATATTCATACGTAACAAAAAAACATAAATATCAAAACATCACATCTTTAAATATTATTAAAAGAGAACCCTTAATTCACTAATGAAACAATCAGGGCTCTTGATTATATTTGAATCATATGTTTTCTACCATTAGATCAAATTGATCACATCATCTTTCCCAAATAGAATTCAAACACGATTACATTTAATTATATAATCTTTAAATTCATTAATTATGTTATCAATTGAAACATATTATTCTATTTAAACAGAAGATATCAACTTTTATAATTAATATTGTTTCTAATTTAACTCCTTTATTTATAGCTTTTGGCTTCAAAATTTAAATCCGTTTTTTTTTTTTAAAATAACTTTTTAAATAAGCAAATCATTAATTTGGTTATTAACCTATAAAATCTAATCCAATCCAATTAAATCTGCAAAATATTTGAGAGTTAAAATTAAAGTCGCTATCATTCATAATTTATCTAGCAGAATATCTCACATAAAATGAATCGATTTGAGATAATGAATTGAATTTTAAAACTCATAAAATAAGCAAGTCAATTAATTTGTAAATTTTATCAATATAACTGATTTCTTTTTTTTTTCTAGATTAATAACCGGAAATCTCCACGATGATATCTTAGGATCATATTTTTTTAGAAGATAATGATTTGATTATTCAAAAACACCATATATATATATATATATATATATATATATATATATATATATATATATATATATATATATATATATATATATATATATATATATAAGATTACATTGAAGTTGTTATTCTTACGATTTTGGATTGAGTCATACAATTTACAATGTTCTTCTTTAGCAATTTTCTTCTTCAATTCTTTTTTCTAGGTTCTTTCTTTACTTTGTTCTCCTTCTTATTCTCCAATTTCTTGCATTTACTCTCTCTTCTTATTACATGTTATTACTATATTAATGTTGAGAGGTCATGAAAAAAAATAATCAATCTATTTTAAGCATATTAGTTTCATTTATATCAAAATATTAATAGAAGAGAACCCTTAATTCACCAATGAAGCAATCAGGACCCTTGATTGTATTTCAATCATATGTTTTCTATCCTTAGATCAAATTGTTGACATCATCTTTCCCAAATAAAAATCAAACACAAGTACATTTAATTATAGAATCTTTAAATTTAGCAATTATGTTATCAATTGAAGCATATTATTCTATTTATATACGGGATATTAGATTTTATAATTAATATTGTTTATTGTTTCTAATTTAACTCCCTTATTTATAGTTTTTAGCTTCAAAATTTAAACTCCTTTAGTTATTATTATTTTTTTTTTGAAAAAACTCATTAAATAAGCATATCAATAATTTGGTTATTAACCCACAAAATCTAATCTAATCCCATTAAATCAACAAAATATTTGTGAATAAAAATTAAAGTCAATATTATTCATAATTTAGTTCCCAGTATATCTCATGTAAAATGAATCAATTTGAGATAACGGTTTGAATTTTAAAACTCATTAAATAAGCAAGTTAATTAATTTGAAATTTTTGAATCAATATAACCGATATCTTTTTTTCCAGATGAATAGCCGAAAATCTCCAAGTTGATATCTTAGGATCCCAATTTTTTGAAAGATAATGATTTCCTTATTCAAAAATACTATATATATATATATATATATATATATATATATATATATATATATATATATATATATATATAGAGAGAGAGAGAGAGAGAGAGAGAGAGATAGAGAGAGAATTACATTGAATTTTTTATTCTTATGATTTTGGATTGAGTCGTACGATTTATAATGCTCTTCTTCAATGGTCTTCTTCTCCATTTCTTTTTTTCCCGGTTTTTTCTTTACTCTGACTCCTTTTTCTTCTCTAATTTCATGCATTTACTCTGTTCTTATTATCTGTTATTACTATATTCCTGTTGAGATGTCATAAAAAAATTAATCAATCTACTAGAGGAAAGATACATGCTAACATTTTGAATTTGTATTGCTCTCCAGAAACCAACCATAGTCTCATAGACCATTCCCACATATCTTAATAGGTCTTAGCATTCCCCCAAATTCAGCTACAAGAAATCATGGATGTACTTCTTAAATCAATCCTCTAAACTGAAATTCATTTGTTAGTTAGATGTAGTGACCAAAATGTAAGATTTGTGAAAGTTCATTATTATTTATTAGTGTTAACTTTTGGCAAATTATGAAAATAATATTATATTTTTGTTTATAACAAGGCTTTTTTTGGTAATAATTTCTTTGATCGAAAGATAAGTATATCTGATTAGGTGTAGCCTAAAAAATCATATTTTATTCTTATAAGGAGAAGATATTTTAGAAATTGACCAAATTACAATGTTTGAGTTTGATGTTTATGGCTATGGCAATGCACTTTAATTGTAATGTTTATCAAATTTATTTCCAGAATTTAACGTTGCTGGTACATATAACAACTTTTGTTGCTTTTGGTTTTACATGACCATTATGAAAAGTGTCATATGAGCCTCTATGGGGGTTTGTATACCGAATAAAGTCAATTCATAAAGCTACTACACAACATGTTTTAATCAATAAGTCGTATCATGTTGTGATAAAACATATATCACGTGGATCATTTATGTTAAAAATTACTGTATTAAAACACCAAATTGCTCTAATATAAATATTAAATATTTTTATTTAATAAGTTTGGTTCAAAAACTCAAAATGAATCTAACTAACATTTTTTATTAAAATTTCATCTAAAACAATATCATCTATTAATGTGATGTGTATCTAATTTATATTCCCGCCGTTTAATGCGGGTGATAATCTAGTTAATCAATAGAAATCATAAGCTCGATCATTTGATATCGTATTTATATACGGCATGCCAATTTGTATAAAAAAGGAAAGTTCATCTCTCTTACGGATTCAAAAATATTTAATAAAAGGTCATATATTAAAAGACAAAGAAACCTAAAGATTCCCCATTTACTTTTCTTGGATGTAGAAATCGTATGTCCCAACACCAGAATCCAATAAACTGGAAAGATAACCATTATCCGATGACACCACAGATGATGAAAAATCCTTTATATATTAATTACTAGTAAACTTGTATATACTTATCTTGATAAAAGAGTTATATTAATAGCATATGCTAACTTTTGTAACTATTTGGTTATATGATTTGTAATATTTAAGCGATTTCCTTCTAAAATTATACGAGAATAACATAAATAATATAAGTTGTGATTGATAACAAGACATGGAATAATAAATACTCCTTTAAATTATATGCCTATGAAAATGATGGACGTTGATATTCAAGAAAAGGAGAATCACATAACCTAATAATGAAGAACAAACACATTATACTCGACAACAGCATTTCCAGTTGTAAAATCAATACTATGAGTCTTGGCCTGAGCATAACCTCTAGCGAATCGGAAAAGCCCACTTCCACCAACCACCGGCATCTCTCTCACCGGTGTCAAAGCCGCATTCCGACCCAATATACTCAAAGTGCTTCCATTATACTTTCCTTCTGTAAAACAATAATTCAAGACCATTAGAAATCCAAGTTCCTTCAAGTCTGCTGATGCATACATCCCCTGAGCTCTTCCCACGATCTTAGACCGGGGTTCTGGTGTCAACGTTAATGGGTCATCCATCATCATCATGAGGCCGAACAAGCTTCGTGTGGTGTTTGCGATAGGAGCAGCCGCCACTTTGATGGCGGTGGGGTGGCGGCTGGTGACTATGTCATGGAAGTAGAAGTGAAGATGAGTTAACTTCTCTTTCTTGAAACCTAATGAGTTTTTTGACAACTTTCTTGAAAATTGTTGGGATTGAATTGGTGTGAGGATATGAAGGAGGAAAATTGCGATTAAAAAGTGTGTACTAAGAGGTTTCTTGGCCATGTTGATTGATGGTGGAGGATTGTATGGATATATGGAATTCAGTTATCTGTATATATGTTTTAGAAAAGAAAGAAACAAAAACAAGGAACAAACTTTTAGAAAAGCCAAAGTGTGAAAGAATCCTGTCCATTATTGTGTATGGGCGAACGCAATAAATTTAGCTTAAAGACTAGTAAGGTGTGCTTTTTGTTGAATGGTATCACGTAAGCTCTGTAATCAATATATTTCAAGTTCAACTTTTTATTATTATTATTAATTTTTTTATATAAAACGTTATCATGATTCACGAGTTAATTTATCCTTCTATAAAAACATGACATGTGGACATGGGTTGATTTTTTTTCCCTAGATTTACATCTTTTATATATATATATATATATATATATATATATATATATATATATATATATATATATATATATATATATATATATATATATATATATATGCTGAAAATGTAATTAATATCCATTATATCTTCAACATGTAATATGTATTAATTACTTTCTTAAAATAAATAAAATGATTGGTCCAGAATCAATTATACATGCACACAATAGATAGTGAAAACAAAATAACCTAACCATATATATATATATATATATATATATATATATATATATATATATATATATATATATATATATATATATATATATATATATATATATATATATATATATATATATCCCATCCTTTATCCTTTGTGAATGTATCAATTTTGAGCGTTGAACCAACTTAATCTAATTTAATCGTTGGGTTGTGAGTTTTAACTTAAAGGAATTAAAATATATGACAATATAACATATATAAAATTACTATCAGTACAATTTTTCTTGTGTTGTAGTTTCCAATTTATAGGTTTTCTTGTTATAGTCAAAGAAGTTTAGCTTTGATGTATTATTTCTTAGGGATAATGACTTAGGAGGGTAATAACGTTTCATGTTTGTCCATTTTAGGTCCCTAACGTATTTTTTGTGCGTATTACACCATTAAGGTTATTATAACCGTTTACAAATAGTCATTTTAACAGGAAGAAGCCGGTAAAAGGATTATTTATAAACGGTTATAGCAACCTTAATGGTGTAATATACACAAAACATACGTTGGGAACATAATATGGACAAACGGGAAACGTTATTACCCTCCTAGGTCATCATCCCATGAAACTATAAACTCTTATAGTAAATTTTTACTTTTTAAATAAGAAACTTGTAGGTCTTGGGGTTGGTAGTTTGGATGTTTTAACATCGGTCTTCTTTATAAATGGAAGTGGCGGTTTCTTAATGACAATGGAGCTCTTCGTGTTAAAATTGTCAAATTTTGTCATGGGGGAAGGTGGTGGTTTTTTGGACGATTCGAGAATAGGAATTGGAGGGGTGTTTGGCAAAAGATTGTAAGATCCATTAATCACCTCCATGAAAATGGTTGTATTCCTTCTAATTACATGTATAGTGTGGTGGGGCATGAGACTCAAACGAGGTTCTAGAAGGATGTTTGGTGCTTGAATATTCCTTTTAGGGAGCGGTTCGGAAGACTCTTTGCTTTGGCCTTTAATCAAGATGCTCGAGTAAGTGAATAATGGGATCCAGGGGGATTAATTTTCATTGGCGTCGGGGGATTAGAGGAAGGGCTGAATCGAACCAATTTGATTATCTTGTAGAAGGATGTTTGGTGCTTGAATATTCCTCTTAGGGAGTGGTTCGGGAGGCCACCACTCTATACACGTAATTAGAAGGAATACAACCATTCTCATGGAGGTGATTAATGGATCCTATAATCTTTTGCCAAACACCCCCTCCAATTCCTATTCTCGAATCTTCCGAAAAACCACCACCTTCCCCATGACAAAATTTGACAATTTTAATCCGAAGAGCTCCCTTGTCATTAAGAAACCGCCACTTCCATTTATAAAGAAGACCGATGTTAAAAACATCCAAACTACCAACCACAAAACCTACAAGTTTCTTATTTAAAAAATAAAAATTTACTATATGGGTTTATAGTTTCATGGGATAATGACTTAGGAGGGTAATAACGTTTCCCGTTTGTCCATATTAGGTCCCCTACGTATTTTTTGTGTATACTACACCATTAAGGTTGTTATAATCGTTTATAAATAACTGACTTATTCCTGTTAAAAGGACTATTTGTAAACGGTTATAATAACCTTAATGGTGTAATACGCACAAAAAATACGTTAGAGACCTAAAATGGACAAACAGAAAACGTTATTACCCTCCTAAGTCATTATCCCTATTTCTTAAGCACTTAATTAAAATTTTCATTGCAAATTAAGGATGTTCATAAACAATCATAGTGCAACATTACACTTTAAAGTCTAGTGAAACGGTGTAGTGACTAGTGACAAAAGTCAACAAAAGAGTTTTGTGCACAAAAAGACAAGTGGTCCTTGACTCACCGGCCTGACGTCTTTTGATGCATATCTAACCTTCATTAGATTGGATTTTATGGGGTGTTTCGGGCAGAGTATTATTATTATTATTATTACTACAAAGAGATAGTAGTTGGATAAAAACATTTCCCAAAGTGTTTTAAGTTTTATAGTTATTTACCAAACGATGGTACTTTAAATAAAAATATTTTTTAACTGAATAAGAAAAATTACCATTAAAAAAGGTAACTTCAAATAAAAATAACTTTAGTAACACAACTCAATTAGATATAATTTTTACCAAGTCATCCAATAACACAAATCATGAATATATATATATATATATATATATATATATATATATATATATATATATATATATATATATATATATATATATATATATATATATAGAAAATCATTTGAAAATATGACAACACATCATTTTGGAGAAACTACATAAATAACTTTCATAATATATTGTTTATGATTAAAGAAATAGACACATGACACTTGATCATTAGTTTCAGCATGTGTTGCCCTAATTATTCATTTTTCATTGAACCTATATATATATATATATATATATATATATATATATATATATATATATATATATATATATATATATATATGGTTAGGTTATTTTGTTTTTACTAACTATTGTGTGTCAGAATGCACAGATTTGGACCATCGGATAGAATATAATCAAAGGTCATGATTTGAGGGTTTTTGATAGTAGAATAGGATAGCATGTACCATATAATCACACAAATTTCAATATAAAGGCATTTTAGTCAATTAACCTATATTAAAAAAGAAAATTTTTGGATTTTTAGGGATAGTTAATTCCTTTATTTTTTAAAAATATGAATATTTTAAATTAATTCAAATTTAAAAATCCGATTTTATTCTGTCAGAATGATAGAATGCCAACCATAAACTAGTAAATATATTTTTTGATTTTATTCTGTCAGAATGACAGAATGCCAACCATAAACTAGTAAATGCATTCTGAAAGAATACACAAAATCAATTCTTGAGCTAATAATATAACAAATAATTACATTGTATGATTGTGATTCATTGAATAATAACAACATTCTGAAGGAAATGATTTTTAAGCAACACTTTATACATTGTAGCATAACACATTCTGGTATAATATACTCTCGTTCTACATGTTTTCTTCCTTCTCCACATCAATGTTAGCCTCTTCAAAACCTAAATCCACAAAGAAATCATAATCAAATTTCAAAAATTAAACAATTCAATGCATTCTAATAGAATAAAAACTATAAATTCTGACAGAATGTATTAAAGACTATAAAGTTTAACAGAATATAGTAGAAAAATAAAAACTATAAATTCTGACAGAATGTAGTAGAGACTATAAAGTCAACCATAAAGTATCGCAAATTCATTACTAGTTAAACAAATATACTTGTTGTGAGATTGACATTTTGTGTATGTTTGACCTCTAAGACACTTCAAAATATGCTAGCATTCTATGAGATTGACATTTTGTGCGATTGACATTCTGTCAGAATTGTATTGCATGAGAATGATTTTATACAAGGAGTTGCAAAAAGGAGATAAACATGAGCATGATTTTATACAACATACATTAGAATAAGTAGAATAATTTGAAGTGAACATTTTATCAAACCAACATATTAGATTTCATCCTAACAAAATTGGAATTCGTGATTCCATTCTGGCAGAATTACCCTCATCATATTAGATACTAAGACGATTTTGCTACTGCTACTAATTGAAGATTATTCCTTTGGTGCTTGATATTCATGAGGAAGATAAGAAATAAAATTTTCAGCAATGTCTTTTTCAAATATCAAATTCTACAATATAGAATACAAACATGATAAAGTACTTGTTTATAGGTTATCTGAAACTATTCTAAAATTCTATGTGCCTGAAGTCGGATGACTTCACCATCTGATTTTTTGATGTACTGGTAAAATTCAGTTTGAGCAAGTGAATCATTGACCGAAGACTTCACCATCTTTATATGATGGATCTCAAAAAATCAAGAATATAGTATCAAATGGGTAAATAAAATTAAGAAAAATCAAACACTTACATATAGTGTCAGAACAACTTTCATGAAAAAGCCCCTGAATGCAGCTCCAATGGGTTCACCGGTGGTTGAACAGATCGCAAGGAAGGGAGATCCAATCTCCGGCAGGCTTCCTTTGGTTCACTATCTCCGTCTCCGTCAGCCACCAATCGTGGAAAGGAATGGAACGGAGGCAACAGTGTTGCCGTCAAGTGGCAGCGACGGCTGCTCCTTCTATCCGACAACAATCATACAGGGAGGGAAAGACTTCGATCCTCAGTTGATCGGAGAAGAAAGAAACACACAAACATTAAGAAAATGGCCGATGACTCTTAATCGATCGCAAGGAAGGGCTGCAATCGGCGATGGAAAGTCGCTGAATTTCTTCTCTGTAGTGGTGATGTTCCAGGCAGGAAACGAAGGTGAAGGATTAAGTCAAATATATTTACTTTATTTCCATAATTGTAGGATTTCAATTAAATGATTTCCTTAATTAAAAGTACAAAATGTCCAAAATACCATTTATTGATTTATTAAATTATTTATAATTTCTTGAATTCTCATTAGTGCATTTAGGCACACAATATTTGTTGAAAACATTTGAACCTAACTCTCTTTCTCTCTCTCTCTCTCTCTCTCTCTCTATATATATATATATATATATATATATATATATATATATATATATATATATATATATATAGAGAGAGAGAGAGAGAGAGAGAGAGAGAGAGAGAGAATCATTTGAAAATAATATATAATTAACGACAAAATACCCACAACACAAATAGATATAATTACTAAATCTTTCAATAAGACAAATCATGGATATAAATAAAAATCAGAAAATCAGTTGAAATAACATAATCAATTATAATACTACTAAAACCATGAGTACAATTATTTTGATTCTTAATAAATAAATAAAAAAGTATGACACACCTGTATAAAACTTCTATAACTTATATGGACTTTTATGTTTTCAACAGACAAAGACAAAATAGTGCAAAAAAGCAAAAGTCTACACAACTAAAAACATGATCACTTTGAACGAGATTCTTCTTTTTCTTCTTGTCCACCGACAAAGTCTACACAACTAAAAATATGATCACTTTATTTTATGCATATAAAATTCGAAAAACACAAAAATATTTTATGTTTATTGTTTTGCCCTGTAGATTCGTTCCCATGGTTCGATCATTAAAAGAAATATATATATTTATAGTTATTTTTTGTGTTTATTTTCTACATAAAAAATTAAAAAAACATCTGCAAAAGAATATTATTAAAAGAAGTTACATGATATGATGAAATTATTGCATTTGATTATGGATGTTAATAGAGGCAAACAGGACAAGAGTTGCATTTCCCGCGACCACCCCTGAAATTTCCTCATTCCCCTGCCCTCGAAATTTTAGCCTCCCCACCCTGCCCCTGCCCCTGAGTTCCTATCCTCGTCCTGCCCCCGTTTCCACACGCCCGATTGGTTTTGGGTTATCTTTTTGTTGAGCTAAACGAAACTGTATTTTAGGCTTAAAGAATATATTATTTTTAGGTTAAAAATAATTATTTATAACATAATTTTACATGTTAAAAAGAAAAAGGTTATAACATCTTAAATACGTTGTGATATCAACTTAAAAATATATATATATTTTTTTTGTTGAATTTTGAAAGCTCAAATCTAGGGGTGGCAATCATCGATCCAACCTGTAACCCGAAATTGACCCAACACGAAAATAAACGGGTTTGGGTTGAGATTTTTTACCCGCCAACCCGTTTATTTCATGGGTTGGGTTGGGTTACCTGTTTAGGTTTGCGGGTCAACCCGCAAACCCGATTTTATATATATATATATATATATATATATATATATATATATATATATATATATATATATATATATATATATATATATATATATTGCTTAAAAAATATATTTAATTGTTTATCAGTTTTGAATATTTGATTATCGTTTAATCATTTTCCGAATTCCAAAACTGCAAAACATATTCGAGTCGACTTACCGTGCCCTAGCCCCTAGGAAGCCGCTAATCAAAAAGAAATTCAGTCTTCAGTATCCAAACTCACGACTCCGTGTCTCTTGTGTCTCCGTCGATTAAGGCATCGAGTCATCGACTGTCGCAGTGTCGTACGCACACCACTCTTCTTCTCGTCATCTGGTTGTCGCACACCACTCGTCGTCGTCACTCCTGTTTATGACTTTATGTTGAATATTTAAGACTATATGATTTTATTTTATTTGTATTTTTGAATTTCATTTTAAAATGTGTTGCTTATTAAACGGGTTATACGGGTTGGGTTCGACCCACGAACCCATATACATATACAGGTTATCTGGGTTGGGTTGGGTTGATTTTTTCAACCCGCCAATCCACCAACCCATATATTATATGGGCTGGGTTGGGTCAATGTATTCTGACCCGCCAACCTGCCAACCCGTGACCCGCCAACCCGAACCCAACCCAATTATTTATTATATATATATATATATATATATATATATATATATATATATATATATATATATATATATATATAAACAGGGTCCCAGAGGGGCTTAGGATGGGATTGCCTACCACTTTCCCCACCCTTGAGATTAAAACGGGGTTAAGCTTGCCCCCGCCCCCGCCCCCGCCCCCACCCATGACTTTTTAGCAAATATCTCTGTCACGGGATAGGGGACCCATGGGCTCAAGGACCCACAAGACTTTTTGAAATCCGTACATTCGATAGCTCTATATAAATGGAAAATGAAAATTTGAAGCGATCAGATCGACAATGGTAAGTTTAGCAATAGTTCTCATAACTAGGACTCACAAAACAACATGATCTGAGACGTCGGCTGTTAAAAAAATGGCGTATCGAAACACTGCATGGGTGGTAATAACAGTTCAGAATTACTTGCTTTGGAATATTTAAACAAACCTTGATCGACAAGTCTGGATCCACAAAACAAGGACCTATTTGTTGACACGCGTTAGCTTCGCGGTAACAGAGAACCTTATATCAGATCCACACAGTCAAAAAGAAAAGAAGAGTACAATTGTATATCTGATACCCAAGTTAATGTTTAAGCACTTAATCGAAGAAATATCAAGAAACTCAAAAAGATGATTGAAGAACTCAAAGTTGAAGGAGAGAATACAAAAAACTCATGTTCAATCAAATCAGAAGCAATCTCAAAGTCAAATCTGACACGAATGAAGAAGTGTGTGATATGATATTTGTTGCTCTCAGATATAAGTGGGTCCATTGCTTCAGCGAAAGTTGATTTGACGTGACGGGTTGTTAAGGATCCGTTGAGTCTGGCTCTTAATTATCTAATCTTGAGGACATGAAATTCTGATATATGTTATTTTCTCTTGCAAGGCTAACTAAGAAATAAAATGTAAATAAAATTTGAAATAGTTTATTGGTTCACACGATCAAGCTTCTTTCTGACTTTGGGAATCTATGAAATATGAAAGGTGGTAGTGATTCCATTAGAGCTTCCCTTGGAATTAAGTCTGGTCATGTGAAAAAAAAGAGGGAAGTGTTTTTAGTTTCCTTTTGTTTATTTTATTTTTTATTCTAATTTCTTTTTAGGTCATCTACATCTTTCTATTTGTTTACGATGTTTAATCTTTTTATTGTAGGGCAAGTAATGTTCAAGCTTGGGAAGATCTGACAGATGCCTTTTTATGCATCATTTAAGTCAATTTTTAATAGCATTTCCATCATAATTTATGTTATTTCATGTGCATTAGCTTAAATAATGTTCCTCTCATTTCATTCATTAGAATCCCTGTACTGCTAGCGTTTTTATGTCATTTTCTGATAATTCGACTGGAGCAGAACTTTGGGAGCAACTTTGGATGTGTTTAATGGAACATTGGAGTTAATTGGAGCTTGGAAATTATGAAGGATTTTGAACAATGCTTGGAAGTTGTTTTGGTCGAAAAAAATTCAATTGAATTGATCTAATGAAGATAGATTGCTATATTCTAAAGCTTAAAGGATGTTGCTGGCAGCTTGAACCCTTGTCAGTATTTTGACCATATCTCATGACTTGTAACCTCGATTAACCAGATTCAAAATGTTCCGGAAACTAGACAAAAATTTGGATGACTTTTGTGTTTGTGAAAAAGTAGAAAAACACATAAATTCGATTGACTTTTGCCCAAAATTTCAATCGAATTTTCAATTTGCAGTTTTAGAAAGTCCCAAAAATAAAAACTAAAAATCGATCAAAAACTAAAAAATTTGATCATGCTTCTCAAAAATTCGATTGAATTTTTGGGTTTCTTGCTACCGAAGAGTCTGGCTCATATATATATATATATATATATATATATATATATATATATATATATATATATATATATATATATATATATATATATATATGACGCCTCTCTGATCAGATTGAAGGTTGGCCAATTCCTGAAGCTCTACATGATGAAAAAGACGTTTTATGAGGCAATTTCTCTCCGATTCATCGATTTCTGAAGATATGAAAGCTGGGGATCATCTCCTACATTTAGTTAGCAAGATTAATCATTTAGTTTATCTTTTTGATTTGTTTTAATTCGTTTTTAGCATGTTTGGCTAAACCCTAGTTTCCGGTTCTGCAATTTACTAAGACTTTTCATGTGATCAGTTATCAGATTTGGTTTTCATTATGTGCTTCTATCTAGTTGTGTCAGCTTTAAGCTTGAAGAATGTTTGATTTTTATTTATTGTTAGTTTGATCATCAAGCTAGGGTTTACTCAGACTAGTTAATCATTTAATAGAATATGTAATTGTTTTTGTCAACTGGTAATAAGTAACAAGTGTCAGATTGGTTCCGCGTTCGGATTTAAATCTGATATAAACTGGAATTTTATACATTTACACTTATGAGCTTGCGAGAATTATTGAGTATTGTTGCGATTTTGAACAGATCTTAATGCAACTTTTCTGATCTTAGCTAAGAGCTTGTTTAATTAGACAATAAAAAGTTAGGATTAACTGAAGAGCTTGGTTTGGTTAATTTAATTAGGTAAAAGATATTATATTAGAGCGTGTTAGTTTTTCTTAGTTCCATATTATAGATAGAACGCGTTTTGAATAACCGTTTTTGAGCTGATTGCATGATTAGGAAAGTCTCAGCAGAACTGAATTCGTTTTTATTAATGATTTCATTTAGTTAACTTCGTTATAATTTTTAGTTTTAGTTTTAAAATCAAAAAACCCTTTTAATATTTGTTGTTTTGACTAGTATGTGACTTATGCAAAGAGGAATTGACCATTAGGTTGTGCCCCTGAGGATTCGACCCTGCTTCCCTGTGCTACCCTTTAGTGCAACCAAGCAGTGAAAATATTATTTGCTTAAATCGTGCGCGACAACGGTTTAATAGTTCATATCAGAAGAGGAACATTCAAAAGACTGCAATATATGTTAGATATGTTTGTTAGTGTGACATTGGTTTTGTAGCATATGCACTGGCGATTACTTCCTCTGTATATATGTTATTATACATGCTCGTTGTAGCCATGGATATGCTTGGGATTTACGAATTGAAGATGCTTATGAAGAATATGTTTAAGATGGAGGATTTGGGAGCTCCAAAAAGGATATTGGAGATGAAGATTCGAAGGGATAGAAGAGTAGGATAGTTATACATTTCTTAACAAAACTACACTGAGAAAGTCTTGTAGTTATTTTATTGTGATCAGTCCAAAGCAATTGAAACTCGTTTGGCAACTACTGATGATGCAAATAATTTCATGAGGATGGTTTCATATTCAAGTGTTGCTGGAAATCTCATGTATATAATAGTCTGTACCAATTCTGATTTAGCTCATGCAGTTAGTGTAGTAAGCAGGTCTATGAGCAATTTAGAGAAAACTCATTAGGAAGCATAAAATTGGATATTGTGATACTTGAAGGGCATGTTTGATATTTTCTAGGTGTATGGTGCTAATGCACGACATAATAACTTGGTTAGATGTGCTCCGACCATAGTGGTGATCTGTTGAAAAGAAGTTCTCTTAGATGTTATATCTTCACTAAAGGTTTAAAGGAGTGTATACGGTTTCATGGTTTAGTTGAAAGTCTTGGTTAAAGGTGGAGAAGCATGTCTTATAATCTGGCTAAGGACGAGAGTAGGCGGGTACCCACCCTAATTATCTACAACCGAAACCAGCGGATCCTAAAATGTTGGAACCGAAACCGAAAACGGCGAGTAGCGGTTCCAATACTGGGTACTTGGTTTGGTAAATTTGTTGGATTTTTAAAACTTTTAAAACTATATCTATGAGTTTGAATTCAAAGAATTGGCGTCCATAGCTAAACAACTATTTTTATGAGTTTGAATTTAAATTGAACATAATAGTACATTATGTATACTATCTACAAATTCATTTTAAACATGGATAGTTCAAATTCAAAGTGAATATTACACAAGGAACCGGAACCACTTAAGGTGATTCTAGTTCCGAAAGTGGGTACCCAATTCTGCTCCTCATCCCTAACTGAGACAATCAGAGTGTTTTATATCTTTCAAAGAATCGTGTTTACCAATTAAATACGAAACATATTGATGTCATGTTGAATTTCATTCGTGACATTCTAGAACAAGACAAATTCTCTATATTAAAGATAGATAACAAGGGGAATCCAACATACATGCACACAAGATCGTTGCCCATGGAAAAGTTTAAGCATTGTTTTGACTTAGTTGATGTTGGCAAGAGTTAAGTCCCTACGGGGAAAATTAGGAAGAGAGAGAAAGAGAGGAAGTTCTTGGTTTTAGTGGCTTAGAGTATATTCAAACCTAGGTAGAAATTATTAAATGTTACTTAATCATTGAATACATGAAAGACACATTTGAGCAAGATGTACACTCTTATAGCAAGATGTGCCCCTTAGAGCATGATTCCCCCTTGGTAGCTAAGTGCACCCCTATAGATGCAAGGTTCGGTACTCCTATATGCATGGAAGGTGGCATGTTGGAAAGAGTGTTCAAGGTCATTAACTATAGGTAATATTTCCCATAATAACATGGTACCTTTTGGGTTGTCCTAATGACCTGTTTAAGCTTATTAAGTCCTTCAAGTTCATCACCTTATCAACCTCCTTTGCCTCTTGAAACCCGAATCCATTTTCCCTAAAGTTTAATCTTGTGTGTGTGTTTTGGGTGTGTGTGCTGCTTAGAGAAGAAGAAGAAGAGTTGTGAAGAAGCATTGGATCAGAAAAAGCTTGTAGATCTAGAGGTTTCTCATAATTTCTATCTTATTGGAGGTAACAATCTTCTACCTTGATGACTCCATATGTTAGTTATTAGTTTAGGGCTTATTTCATCATAAAATGGCCATTAAGGTATTTCATGAGAGTATGAGCTACTTTAGAAGGTTATTATTTCGTTTCATGAACACAAAGGATTATTATTTCGTTTCCATTACAAATGCTCGTGTGTTCAGATACATAGAAAACCTAACTTGCCCATGCAAATTCGTCAAGGTGGAAGTCTATGGAAGCGACTACATAGTGTTACTTGATTGGTTTACATCGTTCAGACCTAAAAATAGATGGGCATCGCCTACTATGGTTTTAGATATGATCCTCAGTCTATATATATATATATATATATATATATATATATATATATATATATATATATATATATATATATATATATATATATATATATAAGGATCCATGTGGTAATCTATAGAGCTTGTGAATATGAATACTCTTTCTTGTCATGTGAACGTATGTCATTAACCGAACCACGTTTAATAGTATGTCTTTGTATTTGTGAGAGAGATTTTGTGTCCTTTCTTTGTTATTCCACACATATGCTATCAAAGCTTTTCAGATTGTTTACAAGTGACATATGATTCTTAAGACACATGTAATGCCTGAGTCGCCAGGTATGAACCTTAACCATTATTTTAATTTATCAAGGACTAGCCGAGAGTACGTTGGGCGTACACAAGGTACGGATGATGTACTCCCTTTGCATGCACGTTTTGGGATGACCCCTATGTATGTTGGGTGTATCCATGCATATGCAGGGCGTACTCAAGCTAAAGGCAGACCCTAATTTTTAGGGTATGCACCCTATTTAAGCTTATTAAGTCCTTCAAGTTCATCACCTTATCAACCTCATTTTCCTCTTGAGTCCTATCTCGAAACCCTAATCCATTTTTCCTAATGTTTGAGCTTGTGTGTGTTTTGGGTGTGTGTAGTGCTTAGAGAAGAAGAAGAAGAAGAAGAAGAAGAGGAGGAAGAATAGTTGTGAAGAAGCATTGGATTAGAAAAATCTTGTAAATCTAGAGGTTTTTCATCATTTCTAGCTTATTAGATGTAAAAAGCTTCTATCTTGATGACTCCATGTGTTAGTTTTTAGTTTAGGGTTTATTTCATCATAAAATGGTCACTAAGGTATTTCTTTAGAGTATGAGCTACTTCAGAAGGTTATAATGTTAGATACTTGTGTTTCTAACGTCCCTTGAGCATAAAATTGGAGTCTTCATAGATTAAGTTCAATCATGCAAAGATTGAAGGTGGTTTCATGAAGTTAATGTGGTTTAATCCAAGATTTGTCTAATTAAGACATGCAAAAGCAAAACGTATGCAACTTTATGGCTTAATGCACTTTAATAAGCCTGGATCTAAAATTGGACGTTACGTCTAAACTTAAGACCTTAGAATGAGGTTTTTTCCAACTGCAACGTACATTGGGTGTACCTTGGGGTACGAAGCGCATACGCATTTGAGGTCCCAACTAGGCGAAGGTCGTGAGTACACCGAGTGTACTGATTAGTACACTGAGTGTACTTTACAGAGTGAACTTTGGGATTTATGTCTGGAAATGTGTGGGACATAGAGACTTTAGGCCCTTGTTGGGCCATAAGATTTTTTGTGATGAGCCTTTGGGCTTGGGTCCATTTTGGACATAGATTATCTTTTGGGCTTTATGGCTAGTAGCATTTGGACCTTGATAGTTTTAGAGATCTTCGAGGACGGAGCCTTATTAAAGTGGGGAGAATTGTAATGCCCGAGTTGCCAGGTATGAACCTTAATCATTATTTCAATTAATAAAGGATTAGCCAAGACTACGCTGGGCGTACACGAGGTACACACGGTGTACTCCCTTTGCATGCACGTTTCGGTATGACCTCTATGTATGCTAGGCGTACCCATGCATACATAGGACATACTCAAGCCAGAGGCAAACCCTAACTTTTAGGTTTTGCACCCTATTTAAGCTCATTAAGTCCTTTAAGTTCATCACCTTATCAACCTCCTTTTCCTCTTGAGTCATATCACAAAACCCTAATCCCTTTTTCCCTAAAATTTGAGCTTGTATGTGTGTGTGTGTTTTGGGTGTGTGTGGTGCTTAGAGAAGAACAAGAGTTCTAAAGAAGCATTGGACCAGAAAGAGCTTGTAAATCAAAATGTTTATCATCATTTCTATCTTATTGGAGGTAAAAAGCTTCTTCCTTGATCACTCAATGTGTTAGTTTTTAGTTAATTTATGGCTTATTTCATCATAGAATGGTCCTTAAGGTATTTCTTGAGAGTACGAGCTACTTCAGAAGGTTATAATGTTAGATCCTAGTGATTGTAACGTCCTTTGAGCATAAAAATGGAGTCTTGATGGATTAAGTTCAATCATGCATGGATTGAATGTGGTTTCATGAAGATAATGTGGTTTAATCCAATATTTTCCGCATTAAGACATGTAAAATCATAAAGTTGGCAACTTTATGGCTTGATGTACTTTAATAAGCCTAGATCTAAAATTGGACGTTGGGTCTAAACTTATTAAGACCTTAGAATGAGGTCTTGGCCAACTGAAATGTATATCGGGCATCCCTTGGGGTACACTATGTGTATGCGTCTGAGGTCCCGACTAGGCGAAGGTTGTGAGTACACAGGGTGTACTAGTTGCTACGTTGAGTGTAATCTATAGAGTGGACTTTGGGCTTTATTTTGGGCCATGTGTGGGACTTAGGGACTTTGGGCCCTTATTGGGCTGTAAGCTTTTCTATGATGGGCCTTTGGGCTTGGGCCAATTTTGGACATAGATTATCTTTTGGGCTTTGTGGCTAGTAGCATTTGGGCCTTGATACCCAATAAGGAAAGAAACAAGTAAGTGTTTCCCCTTATGGTCAGGATTTTGGGTTTGGGCTCACGGGTTGAATTATTGACCTGATTTCTAATTAGGATTTCTTTACTTGTGATTTATTGGGGATTTTTCTGGTTCAGCAGCCCGATCATTTGTTTTACTGTCAACAGTCTGAGGTGAGTTTTCTCACAATACTGTAGGACAATAGGATATGTTAAGTGATTGTAGTCGTTGTGACTCCTGATGTATGTATAATATGTTTGTGTTCCTGTTTGCTATATGTGTATAGGGTGAAATAGACGCGGTACAACGTTGTGTCGACATTTGAGTTGAAATAGACTCGAAGGTGGGGGTTGAAATAGACTAGGTACGGCTTGGGCCGACGTATGAGTTGAAATAGACTCGGGGGTGAAATAGACCTGACACAACCTCGAGCTGGAAGATATATATTATATGCGATATTTTGCGGAACTCTCTAAGCTTCATGTTTACGGTTTTCAGTTTATGTTTTAGGTACTTCCAGATCAAAGGGGAAGGACTCGGGATGATCATATCTATAACACTCATAAAAATCACAAGAATTTTAAACATTTAAAACAACCCAAAGTCATAAATTGTATACAATCATTATTTTTAAAACATTTTTTTCAAACATCAGAATCACCCAAAATCATAGGTAATGCAACAAGAGGATGTGTACGGTTATGCCTTCGCCTTCTTACGGTGATCCGAAGTACTTGAAACCTAACCCAAAATTGTAAGCCAACGCTTAGTGAGTTCCCCTAAAGTACCAACAAAATAACCAAATAACATATACAATAACAACATGTATTAGGTCCACAGGTAAAAGACTGGATTACCCATGAACCCACAGCATAAGTTTGGCTTGCCCTCAGGGCCCACAACTTATGTCTATCTTACTCCATGTCTAGATCAGTCAATGGAATGAAATACCATCAAGCCCTTAGTACGCGTCTAGTATACTGCCTGGTCCTCAACTCTTATCCGGAATGCTCTTGAGTCCTCAGTATGAGTCTGGCATGCCCTAACCGGCCCTCAGCTCATATCTAGAATACTCTAGGGTTTGTTGGCTACAACACGGAACAGTACAACCTCAACCCAACCCCATATGTCGACATATAATAGATAATAAACATATACAGATACTCATGCAGACAAAATCACAGGTAGTCCTATAGATCTACCAGACTAGCATAACAATAACTTGCATAAACACGCATATTTATTCATTACTCAGAATCTTAGTAAATATCAGTATATCAAACCAAGGGGGTCGGCTTTGGTGCATTCGACCCGCTAGTATAATGAGGAAAACTCACCTCGTAAGCTGAACAAAAGTTGATGAGGTCTCGACTCCGAATCTCAGTTGTACTCGCCTCCTATTCCAACAAAATGACTAATCTCAATCAAAATCCCAAAATACCCTTGAGGTCAAACATGGTCAAACTTGGTCAAAGTCAAATTCAAACTGGAAGTAAGTCAAGTGAGTGAACCCATCTGAGTCAACCCAACCTAGTCAACTCATCCGAATCGACTCAGAGTGAGTATGTGTGGTATACTCTGAAGGTACGCTAGGTATACTCGCATCCTCACATGTTGACCACCATCGAGTGGTTAACTTCATAGGTAGGGCGTACTCTAAGTATGTGGGGCATATTCCTAGAGTCAAAAAATCCAATAAGAGCTTAATGGCTAAATCTCTTATGTCCATTTTGCAGATCCATGACTAAAATGCTCTTAGGAGTCAAAAAGCCTCTGACTTTATGACTTAGCATGCCAAATAAGTGCTTAACTCAAGGTCTTAATCCATTAAGAGCTTAGAAATGATGCATGGAGCAAAAATAACCATTTGGAACCCATTTTCGTGACTCAAGACCCTTCCAAAGGTCTAAAAAGATAGATTAATGAGTTAAGAACATACTTTATTCATTAAACACAACATTTGGGATAAAAAGAACCTAAAACTAACCGTAAAACAAGATTTACAAGATACTACACCAAGTTTAGAACTTGATCCCTCAAAATGGTGCCAAAAGGAGGTGTGATCCTGGATCTAGAGAGCTTCACTCCTTCAAGGTGATCTACTCTTCCTTTGTTCTTCTTCAAAAGCACACATACACACACAAGATTAGAAATGATTCACAAGATGGATTAGGGTTGCAAAAACGTATCAAGAGGGTGGAAGTTGATGAGGTGAGGGAAAATGAGGCTATATTAGGGTTTCAATACGAGCCAAGCCCTAAAAATTAGGGTTTACATGCCTGGCACGTACGCCCTACATACTAAGGCGTGCCTTAGTATGCTAAGTGTACACACATATGCATTGCGTACTCCCCATCCTTCTAAAATTACAAAAATGCCATTAGGGCTTCCAATGCACACTTTCTTTTTCTTAGGGACCAAAATACAATATAATTTAATTATAGGGTTAAAATTAGAAGTGCCTTATCATCGGAATGTTACAACTCCCCCTACTTGAACTAGACTTTGTCCTCGAAGTCTGTTGCAACGTATAACTTAAGATAATGCTCCCACATCTTAGTCTCTGGCGCCCAGGTCTACTTGGAGCCTCTCCGATGCTACCACTGTAACTTTACCAAAGGTATCTCCTTGTTGTGCAGAACCTTCATATTCCTTTCTAGAATATCCACTGGTCTCTCAACGTAGTTCAGACACTCATCGACCTAAATATTAAACAAGGAAACAACTACCTCATTGTCCAATATGTACTTTCGCAAATGTGAAACACGGAAAGTGCTGTGAATCTGACTGACCTCGTTAGGTAGATCCAACTTGTAAGCTACCTTGCCAATCCGGGAAATCACCCGAAAAGTCCCAATATATAGCGGGCCCAACTTCCCTCTCTTATTGAAGCATATCGCACCTTTCCAATGTGAGACCTTCAGTAATACGATATCACTGACCTGAAATTCCAACTCAGCTCGGCGCTGGTTGGCATAGCTCTTCTGTCGACTATGTGTTGTCTACAATCTCTATCTGATCTGTGGAATAAGCTCCATGGTCTAAAGGACTACTTTGGTCCTTCCCATGACCCTATAAACAACCTCACCCCAACAAACCGGGGTGCGACACTTCCGAACATACAATAGCTCAAAAGGCGGAGCACCAATGCTAGAGTGATAATTATTGTTGTAGAAGAAATCCGCAAGAGGTAGGTCAGAGTCCCAAATCCCACCAAAATTAATAACACAAGCCCACAACATATCCTCACGCGTCTATATCGTCCGCTCACTCTGGCTTTCTGTTAGTAAATGATAAGCAATGCTGAAATGTAACCTCGTGCCTAGTTCCTAGTGGAATGTCTGCCAGAATCGGGAAGTGAACCAAACATCTCAGTTAGAAACAATGGATACCTGGAACCCATGGCGAGCAATGATCTCCCGGACATAAACATTGACCAACTTTTCAGCCGAAGAAATCTCCCAAGGAGGCAAAAAGTGGGCACTCTTGGTCAATCCATCCACAATGACCCATATAACATCAAAACCCTTTGCCGTTTATGGCAACTTGGTGATAAAATCCATGGTAATATACTGCCATTTCCATATGGGAACCTCCAGAGGCTGCAGCTTGCCATACGGACTTGGATGCTCAGCCTTGACCATCCTGCAGGTCGAGCATCTCTCGATGTACCAATCTATCTCTCTCTTCACACACAACCACCAGTAACTCTATCTCAAATACCGATAAATCTTGGTAGCTCCCAAGTGTATAGAAAGTGAGACTTATGAGCCTCTTCTAACACAAATTACCTGATCCCACCAGAAACTGGGACCCAAAAATGACCACACCGGGTCAATAACCCTTGACTATCCGTGGCAAATCTGTAAATCTCACCCTCTGATCTGCTCCTGCTTCCAGTTCTCCTTCTGAACTCCCTCTACCAAAGATCCAACCGACTTGTGGCTCAAAGAATCTGCTACTACATTTAATTTTCCTGGATAGTAAAGGATCTCGCAGTCATAATCCTTGACTACGTCCAGCCACCTACGCTTCCTTATGTTCAGGTTTGGCTGATCCATAATGCCTCAAAATCTTGTGATCAATGTAGACAGTACAACGGACACCATAAAGATAATTTCTCCAAATCTTGAGGGAAAAACCATTGCCCCCAACTCCAGGTCATGCATGGGATATCGTGTCTCATGCGGCTTCAGCTGTCGCAAAGGATAAGCAATCATTTGTCCTCTCTGCATGCAGACCACCCCCAAACTAGTGATGGATGCATCACAGAATACCACAAATCCTTAACTCCCTCCAGGAGGGTCAATATAGGGGCCTCGCATAACCTCTTCCGAAGAGTCTCAAATACTGACTGCTTCTTAGTGCCCTATCGGAAATCCACCCCTTTACTCGTTAGACGAGTAAGGGGTACCATGATATTGGAGAAGTCCTGAATGAATCTCCGATAGTACCCTACCAAACCCAAGAAACTCCTGATCTTTGAGGGAGATTTCAGAACCTCCCACCGCATCACAACCTTGATCTTGGCCGGGTCGACCAAAATCCCATCCTGGTTAACGAGGTGCCCAAGGAATTGGACCTCTCGTAAACAAAACACACACTTCTAGAAGATGACATAAAGACGTTCCCGCCTCAACACTCCCAGAAGATCTCTAAGGTGCTCCTCATGCTACTCTCTGGTCGTGGAATACACCAAGATATCATCAATAAACACGATGACAGGATCGACCTACATACCCGATTCATCAGATCCATAAATACAATAGACAAATTGGTGAGCCCAAATGGTATCACTAAGAACTCGTAATGCCCATAACGAGTCCAGAATGCGGTCTTCTCCACGTGCTCCTCTCTCACTCTTATCTGATGATACCCAGACCTCATATCAATCTTGGAAAACCAATATGCACCCTGCTACTGATCAAAGTGTTCATCAATATGCGTAAGGGGATAATGGTTCTTCACCGTTAACTTCTTGAACTCCCGGTAATTAATGCACATCCGGTGTGAACCATCCTTCTTCGTAATGAACATTATCATCGATCCCTATGGAGAACTGATCAGTCTAATGAACTACTTGCTTAGCAGCTCCTGAAGCAGAGATGACAACTCCTGCATCTTAGGTGGTGCCAAACGGTGCGATGCCTTGGCAATCGGGGTCGCACCTGGCAAAAGATCAATCCTAAGCTCAACCTGACTCTTAGGAGGTATACTGGGTGACTCCTCTAGAAAAACATCAGAAAACTCCCTGATAACCAGAACCTTTGAAACTGAAATCCGATCCCCAACTCGAGTATCAACCACATAAGCCAAATAACCTTCACACTTATGCTGAATATATCAACAAGCTCTGGCTACCGAAAAAACCCTGAAGCCCTCTCCAAAGATAACCAGTTCTCTCCCACTTAGGGCTCGAACTACCACTCATTAGCCCTCATAATCAATCATGGCACCTAACCTACTCAGCCAGTCCATACCCACTATCACGCATATATCACCCATGAGGATAGGGATCAGATCAATGAGATAAGGCACCCCAAAGATCTCCAATATATAACATTGGTACATTACGAATGCAGAAAACCCTGTGTTTGTTAGTGATAGAAACCCGCAACAGACAATCTAACTCCCCAATTGGTGTATCAAACTCCCTGCTAAATGATCGAGATACAAAGGACCGACTTGCACCCGAGTCAAATAACATAAGAGCAGGTAAAGAGTTCACAAAGAAAGCACCTATTAGGAGCATATATATGAGCATAACATAAAACATAATCAACAGAATAATAAATAGAAACATACCGGTTATGACGTTTGGTGCAAACCTAACCTCCTCTGCCATGAGCTGGAAAGCACGACTCAAGCCCTCGAATGCTACGCCCTGCCCCGACTCCCATCCGTGATCCTCATAGTAGCTGATGTTGGAGCCTACGCTAGACTAGCAGAAAGCGAGGGACAATTGGCCTTCACATAGCCAACCTGGTCACAGTGGTAACAAATCCTGGAGCTGAGTGTTGGGGCCTGTTGAGAGCAATCCCTCACCATGTGGACCTACTATCCACAATTATGGCACCCAAAATATTATCGACATGTACCCTCATGAACCTTGCCGCACTTTGCACAAGTACGGCCCTTCCGACCCCCAGATCTGACATCAACGAGCTTGAACCACTTCGGCGCAGGCTTCGACTACACTGCGGCAGTCTCTACTCCCTCGTCTGGAGATCCATCTCAATCTCACACCGTCTGGCGGCCTCCTGCAACTCCAATAGTGAACCATAACGTTGGGTGGATACAAACTTCCTGATGTCTGTCTTGAGCATGCTTAAGTAATGGGTCATCTGAGCTTGCTCAGAAGCAACAAACTCAGGACAAAACATGGCCCTCCTCGTGAACATCTTGTTGATCTCCATCACCAAATCCATCCCTAGTCTCAAATCTGAGTACTCATGAGCTAACCTCTAACGTTCCACCAGCGAAACATATCTACAACGTAACATCTCTGAGAACTTCTACCAAGTCACTGCAATCCTCTGCTTAGGAGAATATGAGCTGGTAACAAGTCCCCACTAATCCTTCACTCAAGTCTTAAGAAGGTCCATAGCGCACCTGACCTTCTATTCAGCTAGGCCAGAGAAAGTGAAGAGGCACCCATTAATGTCAAACAAACACCTCAAGGCTATGATCGGATCCAGAACTACGTTGAATGTCGGGAGCTTCTTATTGTCAAAGTCCTAGTACTAGAAGACTCTCCCAACACCAACCCCATCAACGAGAATGACTATAGTGGCAGCAGCAGCAACAGCCTCAAAGAGGGCAACGTATCGCATATCAAAGTACTCCACCATGGTGGTCTTAATAGACCCAAACATCATTGGTAACTGTGCCCAAAAGTGAGTAACAACTTCCTCCTGAAGGGTCTCCCTAATCATGTCCTCGGACACAGCTGGTCCATTATGGCCACCTGTTCCTGATCCTGATCTAGATCGAACCTCGAAACGTCATGTTATCACCATACTAAAAATAAATTAGTGAGATATCAGATATCACACATAACATACCAAGGGAACCAATTCCCAACAAAGCCCTAGGGGTCATGACATCCCTGCTACGTGTATGGGTCCTGTGTTTTCAATAGTATGGGCCCATACTACCTTCCACACACACCCATATATGTCTAAGAGGATCATCAAAACAACCCTAGCAATATACACTAACATACGAACATATGAGCAATCCTCGCATCCTAGAGGAAGGATAAACATTACAAAGTTGGCCAACTGACCCCGCACAACACATCCATGAAACTTCCACCAACCTTGCAACACTCGTGTTAACTAATCATACATAACACTAGACCCTATAGACAATCAAATACATGATTCTACCCTAAGCCCTTCATCAAAAAAGAACAGGAAATATGTCCAATCCAAACACTCTCAGTACATTGAATCTTAGTTATGTACAACTATGATGCATACACTAAGCTACTATAGTAACAATGTTAATTTCATATAAGGAAAAACCCTAGGCTATCAGGCATCATATAATCAAGCAAGTCTATCATGTAATTCCTGAAGATCCCTAGTCTATAGCATGCTATCCTAACATATCACAAGATCAAATAACAGTGTGGTAATTTGGGTCTACTTACGGCTCCATCGTATCGTATACATCGCATGTCTTTGATTACTTTTGAAAACAATTTGATTTTTTTAAAATCTTTCTTTAGATTAAGACTGGATTCAAACGAGTGTTCCTCCAATTCACTCAGAGCAAGGCTCTGATACCAACTTGTAACACTCATAAAAATCACAAGAAATTTAAACGTTTATAACAACTGAAATTCATAAATTTTTTACAATCATTGTTTTCAAAACATTTTTTTTTCAAACATGAGAGTCTCCCAAAATCATAGGTCATGAAACAAGAGGATGTGTATGGTTACGCCTTCGCCTTCCTGCGGTCATCCAAAGTACCTGAAACATAACCCAAAACTGTAAGCCAAATCTTAATGAGTTCCCCCATAGTACCAACACATAACCAAATAACATATAATATAACAACATGTAATGGGTCCACAGCTAAAAGAATGGATTACCCCTGAGCCCACAATATAAGTATGGCTAGTCCTCGGGGCATATAACTTATGTATGGTTTGCTCCCTAACCAGATCAATCATCAGACAGAAATACCATCAAGCCCTCAATACGAGTTTAGCCTACCGCTCAGTCCTTAGCTTGTATGTGGAATGCTTATGAGTCCTCAATATGAGTCTCGCATGCCACAGCCAACCCTCAACTCATATCTAGAATACTCTAGTGTTTGTTGGCTACAGTACGAAGCAGTACAACCTCAACCAAACCCCATAGGTCGAAATACAACAAATAATAAACATATACAGATAGTCATGCAGACAAAATCGTAGGTAGTCCTACAAATCTACTACACATGCATATAAATATTTAACTAGCATAAACATGCATATCTATTCCATACTCAACATCTCAGTGAATATCAGGATATCAAACCAATGGGTTGGCCTTGGTGCCTTCGACCGGTAAGTACAATGAGGAAAACTCACAACACAAACTAAACAAAAGATGATGAGGTCTCGACTCCGAATCTCAGCTCTACTCGCCTCCTATTCCAACCAAATGACCAATCTCAATCAAAATCCCAAAATACCCTTAAGTTCAAACTTGGTTAAATTCAATGTCAAAATGGTCAAACTAACTAATCAACTGAGTCAACCCAGCCGAGTCAACTCAGCCGAATCGACTCAAAGTGAGTATTGATGGGTTTTATGCATAAGAAACAATCCTATGTGCTCATACAAACCCTAATGCTTGGATCTAGGTTTCTCTATTGTACATGCAATGAATCCAAGACTAATAAACTTAGATCTAACATGTTATAAAATGAATTAGGGTTTAGAGAATTACCTTTGATTGTTATATAGAAATAACAATCAATTCCTTGCTTGGATTGGCTTCAAAAGCTTAGTGCCTCAAGTGTTGCACCTCTAATGGAGTCACAAACACCATATACAACTTGGATGAAGAGGAGAAGAAAGGAGGCTGTCCAAAAACGACTAGAAACCCTAGAGAATCAGTTCCACACGTTTTTGGGGCCTAAGGAGTCCTTTATATAATTGTGTGGGCTGCTAGGGTTTCAGTCAAAACCCTAATGGACAGCTTAAACCCTAAGCAGCCCATGGAACCTTCTGGATAAGGCCATGGACGAAAATATGATGGGCTCCCATCATAATTTCGTTCACCCCTTGTGCCTTTAGCATTCCTTAGCCCAATAAGTCAATTATCCAATAATTGCAGTCCAGTCCCCTAAATTTAATTAATCTCTTTTAGCCATAGAATTAATTCTTGACTAATATTAATTAAACAATATGATTTCTCCTTTAATATATTATTCTCATAATATATTAATAAATCATATTTAAACCTTTCTCTCCTTAACTCATCCTACATATTGCTATGGTGAAGGCAACCTAAAAGGACCATGCTCATAATCGGGTCAAGTACATACCAAAATAGTTATGGACTTAGACATTAATCCAACAGTCTGCCATTTGGATAAGTTTAATAACTATTTTCCGTATGACTTCAGCACCTGATTAGCAATCGTAGCTTTCAAAAGCCGTTGTAAACTCTGATCTTATCAGATAGCGTGTCCTTTAGATAAGGGATCATATATTCCTCCATTCTCAAGATATCGTATAGACATAAGACATGAATTTTAATCATTCTCTCTATACTGTTTCCCGACTTCTGATTTATGACGACTAATAACAGACTACAATTGAACACATCAACTTAGTCCCGGCTTGGCCAAGCGCTTAGGTATCATCACTAAATCATCGAGAGGCCCACAAATATCGCTTTTATCCCAGTTTGGATAAAAGGAATGGATAAACTTCGACTCAAATGCTAGCTTGCATTTACTGATCGAATCACACACAACAATAAATTTTATAACACCGAGTTACTAGTGCGTTTACTTATTATCAATGTGTAACCGACCAACAAATAACAACTCACACATCTCGGTTTCAAGAATATACAATATTATCGTCTCACTAATCACTCGTGATAAATCCATGAAGTGATCCAAGTAAGCGTGGGTTTAATCCAATACTCTAATCTTATCAAAGCACTCATGAACTCTGCAGCAAACTTGTGCCATGTCTAAACACTTCAGACAATCTACAGACGAAATCATGACAATCTTTATTCATACCTACTCCCAACGTATGACCGACTGTGGATGTTTGAATAACCTAGTTATTCTGGAAGTCAAAACATGTAAATTGAAACATAACAATAATACTTAATCCTATATGGCCTCAAACTTGTGAGAGTAAATAAAACACTTCTATTTAACCACCATATTGATTACTCATTATTATCGTTTACTGTTTCAGAAAATCAATTTATTACTCAAATTACAACAATATCTATCCCATGCATAAAGCATGCACACTATGTTTCCTATGGTCCTTACTTTGTGAAATAGATCAATTGAAAAACCTTTTCAATGATGCTCATTTCACAATTCCCAATCCTTATCATTAGTGTAAGAACACAAGGTTCTTTGCTACTATTAGAATATGCTAGATTCTAACATCTTATGCCACGATCCTTTCGTAAAGTCATAGCACAAATGTCACCAAGACTTAGCTAATGAAATTATGAAATACTCTATCGGAAATTGTTACAAGACAATTCCATAGACGTGAAGTCTCACATTCAAAGTACATTCATTTGAACATCCTTCCTGCATAAAAGTTTCTAATTTAGGCATAGTCTCTCAATATCCAACTCCCAATATGGAAACATTTCCACATTTGCCATATGACAACTCATTCTTAATAGAATCTTATCTATTCATAATAATGTCGATATGGTCCATCCAATACCATACTTCCAACTACTCACAAGCAACCAATCCTCAACGAACTTTGGATCGTCCTTTGATAGTTGTTTAATTATTTTAGTCAAAACCAATTCTAGTCCTTTTCCCTCTTAATGTGCTAGACATTTGGAAAATTTTAGAATGGTAAAATATTATAGCATTTGCAATCGATCCTATACCCGAAGCGTATGGGACACGATGCATAATGTCTTACATAAAGATATGATACTTTACTAATCTTTTGCCATAATATTTTATGTGTCATGTTCTCAAAATTCGAACTATGAAGAGGGATGTCGTAATCATAATCGAAATTTGAGAACACACAATGTATCCTTTGACTGAAAATATTAAAATTTCTCAATCTAAGCTTTAGATTTTGAAACGAAGTATAATATTCTATCCCTTAATTATAGCAAAACAACTTTTCAACCTATGCAACTTTGCAAATGGAATCTTTGTTTTTCTATAATTAATATTGCTAACTTGCAATACTCGCCATAATAATCATACAAGCATAACACTTATGCTCCCACTATCATGATTATCGTATAAGCATAACACTTATGCTCCCACTAGCTTTGACATGTATTTAGAAAACAAATGAACTTCTAGAAAACAATGCCTATTGAATTTCTGAAATTCATATTTCTAATACCAGATGCTTCGATAAGCCTTTATCTTAGCTTCTTAAACTTATACACCTTTGCCTTAGATAGCTCATATGTGTGCTTAAACAATTTAGAACTTATGTTACTAAGTTCCAAATGTTCAAACTAATTGCCAAATCTCACAATTCGAACTATGGAAAGGGATGCCGTAACCATAATCGAATTTGAGAATACAATTTTTTACAATCGATAACTTCTTAAAATCTCTCTTAGTGAAAGCATTTCCTCACACTCATTTTCATGAGGGAGGGAATCTTATGACACTTAGATTTTATGGTGTTTGAGTTCCTATCCATGTGAATTTGCCAAAAGCAAAGTTTGTGACAAATCCAAACTCATATGGACTGAACTTTCTTAATCTTGATTTCTTGCCTTATGGTAACGCGAGTGCCCACCATGTCCTCCAAGTAGTTTAGTAACTTGTCCTTACATATCAATGTACTTTCCATCGACTAAGGATCTAGTATGCACTCAAATGAGAACTCATAGAACTCACATACACAATTAACCTAATTGGAATGGCATAGAAACAAAATAATGTCAGCACGATAGGTTGTAAACCTCAAGTCATGTGCTAGTGATGATTTATAAGGTTTATTCTTGATTTGTTCTTGAAACCTTTCAAGACCATTAAGACTCCCACTGACTCCTTGACATATAAGGTTCTCTTATCAAGAAACATTTCTTAATAAACTGATGGGATTAAAACAACTTTTAATCTATGAAGATCGATTAGATCTTGAACAAGTATATAAATATGAAACAGCAAAAACGCAATAATATGAACAAAACAGCTTGAATCAAACGTGTCGAATGATTAAATAAAATCCTCAGAAGAGCTCGATTAAGAACATCAACTGTAGAGGATTAGAAGATTACAAGAACAATGAAAGAAAAATGTTGTACGCTGTATCAATCGCTATTACGACAGTCTCTGCAATCTTAACCTAATATGCATGCAAGCATTAACTTAAATACTATACATAAAAGGCTCACGGTTGGACAGGCCCAAACCGGAGAATACAAGGCTAATCTAACGAGCCCAAAAGACGCAACATCAATTAAAACTTCAGCCCTACAATCTCCCCTTTTGCGTCAATTTGGAGCGAGACCTTCACTTTTTACTTGGGCCGGCAGCTGAAGCTGGTACCTTCTTCTTCACGGTGCTAAACAGACACTTGGTTATGGAGAGGATGGTCTGTCTAAACCGGATGTACCAATTTATCATATCATTGAAGTACTTGATGTCATCAGCCGAATTGTCCTTACACCACTTGATGATAAATAAGACGTGTTCCAAGCAAGCTGTGGTGTAAAGGTGCTTGTCAGCTAAAGCGAAGAGAAATTTCTGTCCTTCGACTCTGGTGAACATCACTGAGTTTCGCCTCGGATCTATCTTACCCATTTGCATTGTGTTTAGATCACTGGCCGATCCCACTGGTGCTACTTTCGGTTTCTTTTTGAAAACAGTGGCGACCTCCTGATCCATTTGGGCAACCTCCATGATGTAGCAAGCCAACATCCTTTTGACATGGTCTATGATGGGACCATATTCAGATTCATCTGTCAGCAGGATATTGTACAAGACTATCCAGTCATGAGGATTCAGATTCGGCACATCCGCCAGGGTGATGATGTGAGCAGTTCTTGCAGATCCTCGGATAAGCTTGAACTTGACATTTGTAAATCTCCCCACGGCATAAGGCTTCAGCACCCGAACATCAACAATCTTCTGGGCGCTCCATGTGAGGTATTGAGGGCGAGCGGCCTCCAGGTAGAAGTCAATGAGCTCCCTGTCAAGCTCATCGTTCGGATGCGGGACTTCAAAAATGTTAGAGAAGACGTGGAAGATGAACGCCTTTCGAGTCAGCGGCATATCGAACTGTGAATCGATAGTGTTGTTGCAGTCGAACGATATCACCGGCTCGAGCCATAGTATGCTTGGAGTTTCTATGGCCTCTTTTATCATACGATCCATGGTCCAGGCAGGGAAGAGCAACTTTCGGCTCTCAAGGAGATCGTGGGCTTCTTTTTGCTTTCGTTCGACTTCTTCAGCCTCACGCGCCACACGACTGGCATCGTCTTCAGCATTGCGACTGTTCTTTCTTTTTAACATGTCAGCAATGGTCTCCTTGTCTTCATCTTCATCTTCATCTCCTCCCTCTGCTATGTTTTTGCCCTTGTTCTTCACACCCGAACCCGAGGCATTACCAGTTGGGGGTGGTTCGGTTGTGTGAGTAGCTTTGGAGGAAGGAGGTGGTTTCGATCCTTTCTTCTCATCTCCCCCTTGTTTCGGAATGGACACGAAACTCGGTAGGCCTTCAATTTTGCTTAAAAGGTCCATGGCCGGGGAGAGCTTTTCAGCGAGGGTATGCCTCACCGAATGGTTCAGGATGGGGTCATGTGCTTCCAGGATGTTTGATAATGCTGCGTGGACATCCGAAACACATGATTTGATGACCTCCCTTTCGGATCGAAGAGCTTCCAATTGTGCTTGAGAGTTGGAAAGTTGTGTGCTCTTGACCTTTAGGGCGGTTGTTTTACTCGCCAAAACGTCCATCGGAGAGTTCTCAGCTGCAAGATCCTCTTGAAGCTTTGCCAGGCGGGCATCAATGGAGGCACGGAGTGCCGAGTTTTCGTCGCTGATATTTTGTCGGAGGGTAGCGAACGAAGTCAACTCCGTCGAGACGAACTTGGCCAATTGCTGAACAATCGGTTCCAGAGTTGTCTTTGTGGCGTCGACGCTTTCCTGCAAAGATGTTAACAGGACAGTAGCGTCGGAGAATAGTTTATCGACTTTTTCGGTCGCTGCCTCACAGGCTCGGGTGGAGGCGTCGATGGCAGCAGTTGCTGAGACCACGGAATCATGTTGATCCCTGGAGAAGGCGTCAACGATCTTCTGAAGGGCAGCTTCAGACAAAGATGACTGCTGGTTGGAAGAGGAGGCGAGAAGTTGATCAATCTTCTCGTTAAGTTCTTTGAGATGCTTTTTTGTCACTGGAGCATCATCCTCCTCATCACTCTGAACTTGAAACGGACTATAGTAGACCGAATCGAAGTTCATGTGATCACCACCAAGATATTGATCACCACCATCGGAGGCCTCTTCTGGAGATTGAGGTGGTGGTGAAGCTGGGGGTGTTACGGGTTTTGTTGGTTCAGGTTGAGTGGGTGGAGGGTTAGTTTCTGGGGGTGGTTGTGTATGGGTAGGATGGGTGGTATGTGTTTCGGTTTGTGGAGGTTCGGTTACTGGAGGGGTTTCGGTAACTGGTGGTGTTTCGGTGGATGTGGTGAATATGGATGGAGGTATAGGAAATGAGGTTGGGGGAATGGTAGGGTTTATGGTGGGAATGGAAATAGGAATTGTTGGTGGAGGTGAAGGAATAGGAGATTGATGAAGTTCCATGTCAGGGGTTGGGGAACGAGGTGGTGTGTTGCCTCGTTGAGGAGATTCGTCTCCTTGAGATCCTTCAGAGTCCGAACTCCCACCTTCAGATTCGCTTGAAGAGGAGGGAATAAGGAGCTTTCGCTTCGGTTGGATTTTCCTCCTTTTCGGCTGTGGGGACGGAGCAGCCTTCGGTTGTTTTCACTTTTTGGGAGAAGGTCCCTTTGGAGCTTTGGATACTTGCTTCCCCTTCTCTGCCTTTTTGCCCCTGGCCACCGGTTTATCGGCATCATGAATCGATCGCAGCATGTCCGGTGTCAGTTCCCTCGGACCAGTTGGCCTAAACTCTTTGATCGTCCTGATCAGTCTGCTATCGACGGGAACATCGGCATACATCGACTCCGGGATAGAGCAAATGAATGAGAATTTTGATGCATCGGATACGATGATCTTCTTGGTATGAAACGTACCAATAGAAGACATCGATGCACCATCGGCAGTTGGAACATTAAACTTGTCCATGGCCCATCTTGTGATCAAGATCCAGAACCGGGCCAACGACACCTCAGAGTGTCGGGAAGAGGAAGAGAGGCTCTGAATCAGTTGTTGCCAAAGGACAAACCCATAGTCCAAGTTTATCCCATTGTATACCCCATACATTATTGAAAGGAAAAGACGACTTGCACCGTCAGATCCTGAGCTCCTCTCTGACAGCCCCTTGAAGAGAACTGTAAATAACCCATTCCACTGGGGCGGTAGGCAGGACTTCTTAAACTTGGCGACGGAGGTGAGAACCTCTGTGTAGCCCATGTTGTAAAACATGTTGTACAACATCCCAACCGGAATCGTCTCCGGGTGAACTCGCGACGGGTCAGCAGCAAACCCCAACATAGTGCAGAAACGGGGGCGAGAAATCGAAGTCTTGTGTTCTGCCACTTCGAAGAATACCCTGTCGACGGCCTTGTCGTAGTAAGCCGTCGCGTAGACCTAAGATAAGGCCACCATTGGCACTGTTTCAATCCGTGACAGTGCAGGAGCAAGCTGGGAGTACTTGAGACATTCGATGACCGGCGACATATAGGAATCATACGCCAGTGGATTCAGATCAATGACTAGGCATTGCTGAGGACGGATTGGAAGAATCTGAGAAGTAGCATGGACGGAAGAAGATTCAGCCATTGTTGCAGGTTGGAGAAGAAGATGAACAGTGAAGTACTTTGGAGGTTTTTGCTCTTTAGAAAATCCGGAAGCAGTAAAAAGGTAAATAGTGTTGTAGATGCCCTTTTATAGTGAGGAATTGGAGAGAGAAAAATCGTTTGATATCTTTTATGCGATGATCACGTAGGAGAGAGAGTGTCAGATTCCTAGGATCACGCTACCCAACAAGCGCCGTTTCAAAGAGAGAAACCGTTTCCATTTCCACACGCGCGATTAATGCCAGAGAGATGATGCTTGATAATCGCACACACGTCCATAAATGTCAGTAAAAGCGCGGCCGTTTCACCTTCACACGCGCCCACTTTTTACTGTCGTTTAAAATTCAATCCTTTTAATCTCCCGCCGAGTCAGCAACCTTTCGTCTTATCCCTTTTAAACGTCATTTTTGAATTAAATTGCCACGTGGATTGTTTTTGACCACAGCTCCATAATTAACCACGAAAGTAAAATCCAGCCTGTAAATAATTAGCAACGGAATTTGGGAAAATCAAAGATTTTCGTGAAGAGAGTGTAAAAGAAAAAGAAATAAAGCAACTCTTTTAAGGAGATTTTGTGATGCCAAGAATGACATGAAACTGATGATCCCGGGCACGAATCTCTTCCTTCAAGGTCAAGAGAGACCTCAAAGTGTTAGTGTGGAATCCCGTTAAATTACGATCAAACATTTATTAATAAATGTTGAAAGGCTTCTTTTAATTAGGCTTATTAAGGGTGGTATCGCTTTGATTCATCAATACAATTCTTGATATAAGAACGAAAGTGAACAAAGTACTTGTGAGACCAGTGTAGTCTGTTGAACAAGTAGGTGGAGTTGATTTTGTTTTGGCTTTGATTAATATGAAATATCATATGAAAATTTAAAACTGGATTCCTTGGGAAGAAAGGTTATGGTGTGTAACAATTTCATGGGAATCACTCAAAAGAAAAGTTGAGATTTCATGAGGGTACATTCGTCAATTCATTGGTGAAATCTTGATCAAATTAATTGGTCACCGTCAATTCGTTGGTGTTGAATTTTGGGTTTCACTTAGGTCGTAGTGGCACGAAACTAAGATCATAAACACAGATGTTGTGTAACCATAAACCTCAGTGGTAGTTTCTGAGAGTCTCAAGGGTTACGTTGATGAAACGAATGTAATGGAGAAGGATAATGGGGATGGTGTAAGAAAACCTAGTACCTCTGCTGCGAACAAAAGGATCAAGCAGGAAACTCCTAACTCATGTGAGAAAAGAGTGAGGTAGCTCATGATTAGAATAAATATGTTAGCCTTATTGGGAAGACAAGGTTTGTGTATACCAAGTCATGAAGGCTATTATTCAAAATCGTATGAGGCTTGGGACACATACAGCAGCATGCTTCTAGGGACAATTAAGTAAGTCATCAAATATATCCCATAAACAAATGAGCACACACACAAAAAAAATATTTTTGGAGTTTTGATAATTAAAAAGATAAAAATAAAATAAAAAAATAAAATAAAAAAAATTAGGACTTAAAAAAAACTTTGAAAAGAAAAAAATGAAAAACCGAACCCGAACGTTCGGTTGGTTTCGGTTGGAAAAAGTTGAAAAACCGAAACCGAGCGTTCGGTTGGTTTCGGTTCAAGAAACTTTTGAAAACCGAACCCGAACCTTCGGTTGGTTTCGGTTCTGGAAAATTTTGAAAAACCGAACCCGAACCTTTTGGAGGTTTCGGTTTTGAAAATTTTAAGAAACCAAGGAGTTTAGATATGCAATTTGGAAAAAAACTTTTTAGACAAAGAGAAACAAATTTTGTACAAACAAAAATATACAACTTAGGAAAACTACCTTTGAAGTAATGAGCAAGTCAGATGATTGAACCGAACCCGAACGTTCGGTTGATTTCGCTTCTTACGTTAGAGATTGAGAGGTAGTGTGAGGTACTGACTCTGATTCCATCATACCTAGCCCTTGCAATATTTTATTGAATGATGCTTCAGGAAGAGCTTTGGTAAAGACGTCAGCCAGTTGATCAGTGGTTCTTACGAAGTGAACTTCGACATTTCCATCTTCCACATGATCTTTGATGAAGTGATACCTCAGTGCTATGTGTTTGGTTTTAGAGTGTTGCACTGGGTTATGACAGATCCTAATTGCACTTTCAGAGTCACAATATAGTGGGATCTTCTTCATATTGAGTCCATAGTCGTGAAGTTGACTCTGGATCCAAATCACTTGGGATGTGCAGGATGCAGCGGCAATGTATTCCGCTTCAGCAGTAGACAGCGACACACACGTTTGTTTCTTGGATTGCCAGCTGACCAACTTCCCATCAAGAAATTAACAGCCACCAGTTGTGCTTTTGCGGTTGAGACCACATCCTCCAAGGTCAGCATCAGAATAGGCTTGAACGAAGAAGCCTGAATTGGATGGATACCATAGACCTAAGGAGGTGGTTCGCTTGAGATAGCGGAGGATGTTCTTTACTGCCAGCATATGAGGTTCGCGTGGGTTAGCCTGAAATCGAGCACAATAACACACAGAAAACATGATGTCAGGCCTGCTAGCAGTTAAATACATCAGTGAGCCTATCATTTGACGATAGAGCGTGATATCGACAGCCGGTTTATCTAGTGAAGGGGTGAGCTTGGTGCCGAATGCCATTGGGACTTTTACTTTTGAGTCTCCCATCATTCCAAACTTCGCTAGGAGAGTCTTCGTGTAAGCTTCCTGATTGATAAAGATGCCTTCGGGTCCCTGTCTTATATTTAAACCAAGGAAAAAATTAATAGGACCCATTGAGCTCATTTCAAACTTAGTCTCCATCAACTTTCTGAATTCAGCTGTTAAACTGGGATTCGTAGAGCCAAAGATGATGTCATCGACATAAATTTGAACTATCATAAGGTGGTTACCTTCCTTTTTGCGAAAGAAGGTTGGGTCAACCGAACCTTGTTTGAATTTAGACATC
This sequence comes from Lactuca sativa, assembly GCF_002870075.4. Lineage (NCBI taxonomy): Eukaryota > Viridiplantae > Streptophyta > Magnoliopsida > Asterales > Asteraceae > Lactuca > Lactuca sativa. Next base: position 73,014,389 of record NC_056623.2, on the reverse strand, counting down.
TTTAAAAATTTTGTAAGCGTTTCATACCAGGCTCTCGGAGCTTGTTTGAGGCCGTACACAGCTTTATCCAGAATATAGCAATGATTTGGATACTTTTCGTTCACGAACCCAGGAGGTTGCTCCACATACACAGTTTCTTCGAGTTCTCCATTGAGAAATGCACATTTAACGTCCATTTGAAAAACCTCAAAGTTTTTGTGAGCAGCATAGGCCAAAAATATTCGAACAGATTCTAGCCTAGCTACTGGAGCGAACGTCTCTTCATAATCTATCCCTTCCTCCTGACAGTATCCTTTGACCACCAGACGAGCCTTGTTCCTTATAACATTACCTTCCTTATCCATTTTGTTCCTAAAAACCCATTTGAGACCAACAACCGAAGCATCCGGAGGAGTTGGAATGAGGCGCCAGACTTTGTTCCTTTCAAACTCGTTCAGTTCGTCTTGCATTGCTTGAACCCAATCAGAGTGATCGAGGGCAGTGTTCACTGTCTTCGGTTCAACTTTTGATACAAATGAGTTAAACATACAAAACTCAACCTTTAAAAATAAGGATGTCTGTTTTGCCTTCAGTTGAGATCGGGTTAGAACTTTTTCAGAAACATCACCAACTACTTGAGAGATAGGATGATCTCTGGTCCATTCGGTAAGAGGAGGGTAATTCGGATCAAAGGTTGGGTCTAGTTCAGCGTCGATCATTTCTTCTGGCTCAGATTGGCTATCGTAATCAAGCGTCATATCATCATGCTCCCCCTCAATTGATGAGTCTTGAGAAACATGAGGTTCAGGGGTTTCTTGTGGTGTTGGACTTTCAGGCGTTGAAGCACCTTCGTTTGGAGGGGTATCTTCGGTTGGAGAAGCACCTTCGGTTGGTGAAGCACCTTCGGTTGAAGTTGTAGAGCTTGGCTCCCCCTGGACTTGTGAGCTTGGCTCCCCCTCGACATGAGAACTTGGCTCCCCCTCTACTGAAGCATTAATGGATGGAGATTCATCAGTGGGCGATTCTCCTTCATGCATTCTTCTTGTAGCATCTTCGACAATCTGCTTCATATGATCAACTTTGTTGTCAGCTGCATTTGCTTCTGAGAGAGAAGCTTTTTCCGGTTCGTCAAATAGTTCCACAAACTTCTCGTATAAATTGGCGATCGAGACTGTGACTTGGCCAGTTTGAGGAAAGATTTCCCCGGCAGTGTCTTCTATGGCCTGTAGCTTCTTGACATAGCTGTCGTCAAAGGTCACATAGTATGTCTCTTCAATTCTTCTTGAACGTTTGTTTAGGACCCTGTACGCCTTGGATGTGAGTGAGTAACCCAGAAAGATTCCTTCGTCGGCCTTGACGTCAAACTTGTTGCGGTGTTCTTTTGAGTTAAAGATGAAACACCTTGAGCCAAACACATGGAAGAATTTCACGTTGGGTTTTCTGTTATTTATTATCTCATATGGTGTGAGCGTGAATCGCTTATTGAGATAGGACCTGTTCTGTGTATAACAAGCAGCAGAAATAGCATCAACCCAAAAATAAAGTGGTAAGGAAGCGAAACTTAGCATAGTTCGGGCAGCTTCACACAGGGATCGGTTTCGTCTTTCGACTATTCCGTTCTGTTGTGGTGTGTAAGGAGCTGAGAAATTGTGACTAATTCCCTTTTCTGCAAGAAACTCTTCAAACTCCCTGTTCTTGAATTCGAGACCATTGTCGCTCCTGATATTACGAACGACCTTCTTGAGCTGGACTTCAATTTGCTTGATAAACACTTTCAGCTTTTGAGTCGCTTCAGATTTGAGCTTTAGAAAGAACACCCATGTAAATCGTGAAAAGTCATCAACGATAACAAGAATATACTTGCTACCACCGATGCTTTCGATAGATGAAGGACCACACAAATTGATATGAAGCAATTCGAGTGGTTCAACAACTTTTGTGTTGATTACAGATGGGTGACTTTGACGACTCTGCTTTCCCATTTCGCATGCAGCACACAAATGCTCTCTGTCGAACTTGAGCAATGGAAGACCCCTAACATGACCTCCAGTGACAAGTCGGTTGATATCTTTGAAATTGAGATGAGAGAGTCTTCTGTGCCACAACCAGCTTTCGTCGGATTGAGCTTTTGATAACAAACATATGGCTGGGTTTCCTTTGATGGGTTTCATGTTCAGAGGAAACATTTCACCCTTTCGCTCTGACTTTAGAATCACTTTCTTTGTCTTTTTCTCTATGATTTCAGAACCTTCATCATCGAATGAAACTTTGAGACCTGTACCTCCAACAAGCTGAGATACACTAATGAGGTTGTGCTGGAGTCCTTCCACATAAGCCACCTTCCTTATTGTAAAGTCACCATTCGTTATCATCCCGTATCCCTTTATGGTGCCGAAAGAGTTATTTCCAAACTTAACGTTGCCACCATTTGCAAGAGATTTGTATTCCCTGAGCTCCTCTTTCCTCCCTGTCATGTGACGTGAGCAGCCACTATCGATGTACCATTCTTCGTCAAACTACTCGTCACTTATAACCTGCAAAAGTTAAGCAGATTTAGGAACCCAAAGTTTCTTGGGTCCATGTGAGCTTTTCATGGGAACGGGGATAGTAAGAGAGATGTCAACTAGATATGTTCGTTTTATTAGAGTTGTTTCATCTTTCTTTTTAATGGTAAAAACTTTTATTTTGTTAGGATTGGTTGTGTTCGTTTTGGAGTTTGGTTTGGATTCATCGACCTTCTGCTTTCCCTTCTGTTCAGCTGATGAATGAGGTTTTTGAGGAGAAGCGGGATTAGCTTTAGAGCAAGATGAAGATGAATTGGTAGAAGTAGAAGAACGAGAAGAGTTAGAATGAGAGGTTTTGGATGGAGAGGACTTCCTGGTTGGTGACTCTAGGTGACTCTTTTGCTTTTGATCATTGGAGGGACTGACCTTAGAGTCTTGTTCTCCTTTAACTTCAGAACTGAACCTCTGCGTTCGGTTGGAGTTGTTCTTGGAACCAAACCTTTGGTTTCGGTTGAAGTCCTTTTCAGAACCGAACCTTTGCCTTCGGTTGGTATTTTCTTGTGAACCGAACCTTGGCTTTCGGTTGATGGAATTTTCAGGCTTTCTTACAGGATTGTTTTCATACTTCAGATTCTTGTCTTTGTGTGAATAGTATGCATTCTGGGAGTGCCAGAATTGTTTCCTCTCAGAAAGATTTTTCCTGTATCTTAGGTTCCTTTCTATCTTCTTATCCCTCATCTGCTTAGGTTGATGATGAACGTTCGCTTTCGCTTTTGTTGTCACCTTGGCTGGTTCCTTTTGAACTTCAGGCGTTTTATTTTGAGCCGAGGGAGCAGAGGGAACATCCGAAGAAGATTCAGTTTGTACTGAGGAAGTGGAAGGAATATCTGATGAAGTTTCACTTTGAGCTGTTGGAGTAGAGGGAATGTCTTCTTTTGCTGAACGATCATCCTCTTGAGGAATATCTTTCGTACCACTGGTGCTTGGTTCACTGAAATTATCAGGCTTATTCAAAGGTTCAGGTATGTATCTCCCTTTTCTCATCCAGGAGGTTCTTTCAGATAAGACAACAGTTTCGTTTCCATTATCTATTGGAGCTTCCCAGAAGTACTCATCACAGCCATCAGCATTGTCTTCGTTTACAATATTTGTGAGCTCGGCTGTTTGATGTTCGGTTACTCCAGTCACTTTGTATACTTGATTTGGAGTTGTCCTGACCTTTTGATAGACCACTGCTTTTTCTACTAATTTCGGGGACTTTTGTTGGGACAATCTAGCGAATTCCACAGAATTTTCAGAAATAAGATTTTTGTGGTTTTCAGTTTCGCTTTTAACAAATTCTGAGCAGTCAACCGTATCCTCTACAGAAATTTCACTCATATTTTCGTCCTCGTTGAGCTCAGATGCATTTTCAACATCGATTTTATTTTCTGAGCTTACGTTGGCGTTTAGAGAGTCAAATTTTTGCATGGTTTCGGTTCTCAGTTTAAGTTTGTCATTTTCGTCCAAAAGATTTTTGAGCATGTCCTTGTGGTCTTTGGATTTGATGAAGGACTCAATTTTGTCCAGTCCATACATATAGGTTGGGTTGACATCATCAGACGATATCACACTTTCACAATTGTAGGCTTCGGCATCGATTTCATCCTCCTTAAACTCTAGGAAGGGCAAAATCATGCGATGGATCTTTTGGCCTATTTCACAGTCTAAGTGAAGTTGAGTAATATTGGAATATAAGCGTTTAGCAATTAAACAAAAAACATTTCGTTGTTTTAACAATTTTAAATTGTCTCTCTGCAAATAAATGTTTTCGTCTTTGACGTTAACTAATTCCGACTCTTTTAACTCAATCCACATTCGCCGCTCCTCACTCTTCGACGCCACCCTGCTTAATTGATAAGCCAGGTTAGAATTGGTGACTCGAGTTTGAGTTAAGCTACTATCTAAATGAGAAATTCTTGTATTAACATTTTTTAGTTCTTTCTCATACGAGGATGGTGGTACTTTAGATGAAATAAAAACAGATTGTACCTTCTTTATCAGTTCATCGAGCTCATTGAACTGCTGACTGAGTGGTTTGGCCGTAAAGCACATATCCTCCTGTACCTTCGGTCCATCGCTTCCTCCATCGGTGTTGTATCCCCTCATTTGTGATACGTCAGTCACCATGAAGCATTTTCCTCCACTGCTTTCCTCCTTCGCCACATACGCCTTTCCATGGGTAGGCTTCCTCACTTCTTCATCTTCTGAGTCAGTAGACCAAACTTCTGTGCTACTGAACTCATCGTCATTAACCGAACCCTGCACAATAAGAGCATTAATAGAAGGGTTAACTGTAGACTTCTTCTTTCTCAACTCATCCAATCTCTTCTGCAGCACAGCTTCCTCATCATTTCCATCGTCCTTTTCAACCATCTTCTTAAGAACACAGTCCTTAGCATAGTGGTTCTTGCCACCACAGTAGAAACAGCTTACTCCAGAATCGCCATCTGCCTTCAGTTCCTTCTTGGGCTCCTCAGCCTTCGGTTCATTGTTCACTTTTTCAGAGCTGTAACTCCCCTGCCAGTTTCGGTTTTTGTTGCTGGGGAATCTCTTCTTTATGAACCTCTTAGGATTGGACACCATCATGGCATAATCCTCAGACGTGAGGTCATATTCCTCCAAGTTAAGCTCTTCATCCTCCATCACAACTTTACCTTTCGATAGGAGGGCCAACGAACCAAGACTAGAAACAACATTCTTCTCTTGCACTACAATCTTTTCTTGAGACTTTAAAATGCCCACCAGTTTCGCCAAAGAGTATGATTTAAACTGCTCATGGGCTTTGACTGTGGAAACCACTGCTCTCCACTCAGACCTTAGTCCGTTCAAGAAAGTAACCTTCTGTTCGATAAGCTTTCTTTCAATATCGTGTTTGATCATCTTGCTGAGAAGATGATTGAAGCGATCAAACGTCTGGGTCACCGTTTCTTCGGCCCCTTGCCTGAATTCTCCAAACTCAGATAGAAGCAAGGTTTGGATAGAATGTCCTAGATCTTCGTCTGTGGAATACAGTTCGCGAAGTCTATCTCATACTTCCTTCGCCGTAGTACATGAGCTGACTAGTCTGAATGTGTCTGACTGAAGGGCGAATCTGATCAACCTTATTGCCTTAATATTACACTGGAATTTGTCTTTCTCGTCTTGTGCAATATCCTTCACGTCCTTAAGCAGATCGTTGTACTCTTTCTGTGTCTTGATGATTCTGGATGTAGCAGAATGAGAAAACGGTCCATTGATGATGGCTTCCCATATAAGATAACCATTGTCCTCCGATCCAATCACGTAATCTTCAAAATGATGCGCCCATACTTCATAGTCATGGGTGTATAAGATTGGAATCTTTGTCGTCGAACCGATGTTGTTGGAAATATTAATAGGGTTTGATTGCGTTGCGTCCATAATGATCGTAAAACCTGTTCAAAGATCAGACTTGTAATAAAGCAGATTAGGGCAAAACAATAAATACTAAGATACGTCAATTAAGATGACGGCTCAATAAATATCGATGATTGCGGAAAACCCTAATGGAAATCTTTTTCACATAAAAGATGTGTATCGATTACACAGCCTCCTGCTCTGATACCAATTGATGGGATTAAAACAACTTTTAATCTATGAAGATCGATTAGATCTTGAACAAGTATATAAATATGAAACAGCAAAAACGCAATAATATGAACAAAACAGCTTGAATCAAACGTGTCGAATGATTAAATAAAATCCTCAGAAGCGCTCGATTAAGAACATCAACTGTAGAGGATTAGAAGATTACAAGAACAATGAAAGAAAAATGTTGTACGCTGTATCAATCGCTATTACGACAGTCTCTGCAATCTTAACCTAATATGCATGCAAGTATTAACTTAAATACTATACATAAAAGGCTCACGGTTGGACAGGCCCAAACCGGAGAATACAAGGCTAATCTAACGAGCCCAAAAGACGCAACATCAATTAAAACTTCAGCCCTACATAAACAAATATTCAAGAGTTAGTGTAGCATTTATCGAGACAAAAACACTTCACAAATTTGGTCTTAGTTGGTCTTTGTCTTATCCAAGACATCACAACTTACCAATTTCTAATGTGCAAGAATAAGAAAACTTTTCCAAATCCCACATTTGTTAAGTGTTATAAACCTACTAAAGACTTTTTCACTCAATGTCACAATCTTGACTCTAAGACTTGATATTGGAACGAAGTATGATTGACTTCTTGATTTAACCATTTCTACAATTCTCGATTCCTCTTCTTAGACAAGCAATTGCACTAAGACTCACTTAGAGGATCTATTGAGACATGGTTCTTAATCATTAAGACTTATCATAAAACACAATAAAAGGTACTCTCCCTTCTTCTTAGAATAGAGAAACTTTTATCTTTCTGCCTACTTGATTATTCTTATTCGTTCTGCTATTCATTGAAACATTTTTCAATCAACTCAGAATTACACTTAATCTTATAAGTACAATCATATTTACTAAACTTTAGTAAATCATGACGAATATCTTTGTCACTCTTGTGGTGGACTTGATCAACGCACAACCTATTGTACTTGATCTCCTAGACCTTCAATTGACACTTTGTCAAAGAATTAGTCTAAGTTTCCCAAATGTGAAAGTTTTTCATTCATCATACAATACACATTGCATGATTCCAAGTTTCTGTCCAATTGAAACTTGGGCGATGAGAACCTCTCCCTATTTGGTAAACTTTTGACATTTCCACACATAACATAATTAAGAATCAAATCCATTGTTGCTAATAATAGAAACATTCAAACATCAATTCTTTCATACATGCCATTGCAAGGATAAATAAATAAGATAAAGTCAAAAATTCATTTTATTGCGGAAAAAAAAATTGTCCTTACAATGCAATTCAATTGAAAAACTATGTTATTACATATTTCTTAACAATCTATTCTAACTCCAAGTAGTAGCTCAAGAATCCATTCTTCAAGTAATGCGATCGAAATCCATTTCTTCATGATTATATTCAGCTCACTTCTTCCCTCAAGCTTCCTCTCTTTTCTTTGATTCTACAAAACATCAAATTGTAATCTTATCACATAATGTATTAAGAATCTAGAATAGGAACTCAAAAGAGTTAGATAATAGATTTTACCTGAAGTAGAGCCATACGTCTTGGCTCTCCCATGTCTTAGATCTCTCAGGTAGTTAGGGCAGCTTCGTCTCCAATGCCCCTTCTCTTGGCAATAAAAGCAAATGGACTCCTTTGGCACAACACATCGGACAATCACAGACTTAGTTCTTTCTGCACTTCTAATGTTTCCAGTGTCCATTGAAGTTTGGGAGTTTGATTCACCAGACAAATTTGCTTGACCAGCACGCCAAATCATTGCTGATTCAGCAGCTATAAGCAAATAGGTGAGATTAATGAGGGTCACGTCGTGATCCATCATATAGTACTCTCCAACGAACTCACTATATGATTCAGGAAGTGACTGAAGAACCCAGTCAGCAGCCAACTCACTTGAAATCTCGATACCCAACATGCTTAACCTATCAATGTGTGACTTCATCTTTAAGACGTGTGCACACACAGGTTTCCCATATTCGTGTTTACTTGCCAAAAGGGCTTGAGTGAGCTTGAACTTTTTAAGCCTTTGAACTTGTGGGTCAGGGAGAACAATTAGAGGAGGTGGAGGAAGTGAAGCATGACTCTCATTTCCTTGATCGTATCTCGGAACGTCATCTTCATTTGGAAAGGTTGTTCCAAAGGATTTGGGAAGACCATTATAAGATTCAGACATCTACAAAACGGGAGAAAATTCAAGTTATGTTGATTAGAATTCTTGATGTAACACCCAAATGAAACATCAAGCTAGGATCCAACACAATGCTCTACAACCTAGAAGAGGGATGCCGTAATCTAGTTGCAAAATATTTGAAGGTAGGTAAATGACGATTTACCAATTTTCACCATGAAAAACGAAAAAGAAGTTTAAGTTTTTAATGAATTGAAACTCCTAGATCTTTTGAGATTCATTGAACTTTTCAATGGCATGTTTAATCTTGATTATGCCCTGCTATTTGTGACTGGGATGCCGAGGATCACAAACAAGGTGTGAATAACCATACGAATCACGTGGCACTACTAGAAAAATAGCCTTTTACGACGCTCATTGCGCGTCGTAAAAGGCTCAGACGACGCGCAAATGCGCGTCAAGGAAGGCCATGTCATAAAGAGAGACGACACGCTTTTGCGCGTCGTCTATAGACGACGCTCATTTACGACGCACAATTACGACGCGCGTTTACAACACGCAATGCGTATCAAGGAAGACCCTGTCATAAAGGAAGACGACACGCATTCGCGTGTCGTTACCTTACGACGCGCGTGTTAATGACACGCAATGCGTATCAAGAAAGTACCTGTCAAGAAAGGCCATGTCATAAATGAAGATGACACAAATTTTTGTGTATCATAATTTTAAATGTTTAAAAAAAACATTATTTATAGATTTACTTATTTTCAAATTAAATTTGTATTTAATGTTTCATAATAGAAAATAAAATATCATATACAAAAAATACAATCCATTGCATAAATTTAATGTCATACAAAAAATAGAATCCATTGCATAAATTTAATGTCATACAAAAAATAGAATCCATAGAAAAAACCAATTAGTCCAACAACTATAGGCAAATTTCTAACTTCTAATGTAGTTCCACTTGGTTGATATTCAATTCCATCAACTACCCCTAGCCATAGGAAGCACAGAATCACAGTTGCCAATGTTACAACTCCAAAAGTTGCTCAATAAAACCTCTGGAATTAGTCCCTTTATCTCAGCCAAGGGTATAAAAGGAAAATTACTGAAGGATATAGAAATTAGAACCTGAAATATAAGAGAGTAAACTGAGTTTTCTCAGCCAAACTGTGGAAGCAATCCCTTCTCAGATCTTTAAATGCATCCTAATAGAATATCAAAAGTATGCCCAATTGACGACATATCAACCACACAAAATTTATCAATTCTAAGGAATTTGAATGGAAATCAGATGAGAAGAAAAAACCTGGAAGAGATTGTTGAGAGAGTGTAAGAGGCAAAATTGTAAATTTTGTTTTTCATGAGGCTATGCAATTGAGCTTTTATCTTCATATCAAGTACAAAAATAAAGTTAAAAAGATGTTATTTAGTGTGTTCAAGAAACTTGCATGTTGTAGTGTATTACCTTCCTCTTTGCAAATAGTTTATGTAATTCAACACTTGTCATAACTGAAAGATCTTTGTCCTCTCCAACCTAGAGCCAGAAGAAAAAAATATATATAAATATACAAATATAATTTTATCGTGTTTCAAAACACAATTAAATGAATTTATGTAATAATAATATAAAGAAGAAGAAGAAGAAAGATCAACCACCTCATATAAGTGTGCTAAGAAAATAAAGGTTTTTATCATATTCCATCTTCCAGCTCCAAAATTAAGAAAATAAAGTTTTTTATCAAGCTTTGTAGGCTATTTTCAAAGATTCGAATGAAGGAGGGCATTTACGTCTTTTTGCATGGTTTACCTAGAGTGTTAACAATGCTACGTTATCAGGGAGACTGTAGGAGGAATCCATTCCTGAAAATGTGGACACCTGGAAATTTGTCCCTGTTTTTTCGTCCTGTAAAATATAATAATATTAAGTGATAAGTAACATTTTTTTATGGATTTTTAAAGAAACATTTAACACAAAAAATGTTCAATCTCCTGCTCAGTGAACGCCAAAAGAAGTGGAGAGTATATTTCTTGACCATAGGATCGGCGCCACTTGGCACTCTCTCCAATTGGATCGATCCTAAGATAGTATTTACCTTGAACCTACAAAAAGTTTAAGATTTAATGAGGGGAAGACTCATTACTTTGACTTTTTTTATCAAAGTCAAAATTAATTTCCCAAATTGAAGGACTTATAGAAAATGCTTACAGTTAATCCTCTACAATCGTTACCAACGCAAACTGTTTCATTAAGCGCCTCTGCAACACCTTTTCCGTCATCATAAAGCAATCTCCTAAAAAAGAGATTATTCGTGTTTATATATATTATGGCTGATTTAATTTTTTTGATTGTTGATTATGATGAAAGTGCGAATGGAAAGAAAAGACATACCTATGAAGCATTAACTCCAATTGCCCATCAACAATGCCGGATCCACCTACGGATCTATCTACTAAAAGCAAGAGCTCACTAGTTTCGTCTATTAGGTAAATTCCAAGATTGACCTTTAGAAATAACACAAGTCTGTGAAATGTTTCTTTAAAAATTTTCCATTAATGGAGCATTGAATATGAATAGCAAAGGGCATGTTGATTCAAAATGACAGTTATCTTGATAATGGATATTGAAAAAAGAAAACATACAGGATAATAATTTCCAGCAATAGGTTGATTCACTTCAAGATCCCAATCCTCTCTATAGTCTCGAATCTGCCACAAAAAAAATATAATTTTGATCACATTTTCTTTAAATACCTACTTAGATGTTTAATGGGAGTAATACCCTTTGAAGAAAATCTCTCCCATTAGAATCTATGTAAAATGTTTTATTGCTCTTCATGGTGGTTGTGATCTGAGTTACAATTTCTTTCCCAACTCCATCATCAATAGGTATGGGGCCCATATGAAAAAGTTGAGATTATCAGTAATGAACAACAATTAGACAGGTAAAGAAAAATGAACTTACTGTAAATTCAACTTCAGCATGCTCCTTATTCTTGAACACTCTAGTGATCTGGACAGAAGGGTAAAATGGTCACTTCAGACGGTTCAATCAGTCCAACAAAGAAAAAAATGAGTTCATATAGCAATACTTTATCCATTACTTGGTAAACCCATGGATTTATTTTCTGATGTACTTCATCATATATTGGCCCATTCAAAACCTTTATGGGAGTCTGTAATTTCAATGAAGAATATTAAAATATAAATCTGGCTATAAAGTATAAACTATAAGACACATAGATATATCAGAAGAAGTTATATAATATATACCTGCTCCTGTGTATCAATATTATATTTACCATTTGGACGGGAAATATATGCTCCAGATGCCTAAATTAAAAAAGTTAGGAGCTCAATTGTTAATATAAAAAACTTGTACCAATAACAGTATTTACAAAATAATAAAAAATAATAATAATAAATGATATAAGGAAAATAAAGTTACCTGCTCTCCTGTAGTTCCATCAAATCCAGCATAAAAGTTGTATGATTGCTTCACAGAGGCAGTGATCTTTTATAAACCAAAATAACACAGGTTAGTGCACATTAAAAGAATAAATAACAATACTAATAATAATACATAACTTAACTTACTATATTTTATATAACGTCAAAAAATAGGTTCATTTTTGCTAATTTGGGTGATAAACTATTTCACTTTCCAATTAGGTCATTAGCAAAAATAAGATACTTGGTTGCTATATTATGCAAAAAAAAAAATGAAAGGTAAATATACTTAGAGAGCTTCGACTGTTAACATATTGAGAAACCTTTCCTTCACTTCCAGAATAGATTAACTTCAAATTTCCTGTTCCTACTTCTATCCCATCTTTTCCTGTTTCAGTATGCTTGTAAAATGCTTCATTTACAAAATTCCAAGCTGCAAAAAATAAATTATATCACTAGATAAATTCTGTTCAAAATTCGAAAATCAATGTATATTATGTAAAATATTGTTAACTTTATTTTTACCTGGCTTTTTGTGCTTAAAATGACGTATGTGGTAAATCCCAGAGGTGGAACAGATGCTGTACAATTGAGCTTGGTGATTTGCCTATATATGCAGTGGTGTAGTAGTTTCTAAGGGCAATAACGTCATTTACTATGGGGAGAAGTTGATACACTACTTCTTTTCTATTGGAGTCATGGACAATAATATTCTCGCTCACAACCTGTTAGATATTCACAAATAATACGCATAATATATTATTATTGTTATTATTATCCCAAAAAAAGTGATTTAGATGCAACCAAAAGTTCAAAACCTAAAATGATATTCACTGGAAGTCTTATAACATCAGATCTCTTCCACCCTCGGGAATTGTAGACAACAACCACCTACAATATAAAAATCAATATTCCATATTTCCATTTCACATTTATGTAGATATACAGAATATAACAGTTTTTGTTGACTTTCATGGAGAAGATAAAAATATAAAGCATCTTATTACCAATTTTTTGCCAGATGATAGATTCGTTTCAGTTGGAGGGCAATAGCTTATGACAATGATCTTGTAGTTGGCTTTATCTTTGGAGACACCCCACTCTCTGTAAGGTAAATGTCTTCCATCATTAAGTTGGATTCGAGGTGAAGTAATAGGAGGTCCACCAGGTGATCCACAAACCCTAAGAGGTGGTGGTTTGATTCGTGTATAAATCCATCCTAGAAAACCACCCACCACATCAATTGCTACCTTTGCAATCATTGCTACATAGAAGAAGAAGAAGAAAACACTATAAGAACATGTAAGTATGGGATAGAGCTATTCCAAGAAATTTAATTTGGCTATGTTGAATATATTTGATTTTCTGATAGAATTCTAAGTTTTACAGAGGGATGTGGGTTCTGTAACTACAAACATGTTTTTGAAATTTTGATTCCACTTTCTTGTAGTTTTTAGAAACTTGTATCAACAACTAATTACAAATTGGGTTTACAGAAAGGATTAAAATACCTGGAAAAAAGTACAGAGCATGAGAAGGAAACAACCAAGAACGCTTGCTCTCCAACGCCATCATCTTCTTGCGTTGTCACATAATGCTATTAGGGTTTCATCTGCAATTTATTCTTGAACAACTTCTACTTCCTTAAATTTCTTCAAATCAAAGTTGTTAGGTGTGGGCTATGAGGCAAGAAGAGGCGGTGAGGGTTGGAAACGGTAGAGATGGGTGAGGGGCAGAGATGAACGAGGGGATATGTGAGAGAACTGATGGAAACAAGGTAGAAGAGAAGCTCATGAGTAGTTGTAGTAAGTGGAGTAATTTAGAGGAGAAGCAGATTCGGGACACAGTCGCTGGTGCTGATGAGTCTCAATGGTCGGCGATTAGAGGTGAGCCTGCGGTTGCCAACGAGGTGAGGTGAGAGAGAGCAAGGTAAGGAGATGCTAATCAAGTCGTCGATTACAAAGTGCTCGTGCGGAAGGGGTGGAGCGTAGAATTTGCATATGAAGGCACTGAAGAAGGCCGATGGCTGAGGAAGACGATGAAAAAATGCAACGTTGGTGGAGGGTCGACAATGGAAGAGGGTCGACAACCGTGAAAGAGCACAAAGTGGTAGTCCGAGTGTGAGGGGAGTAGTTAGCGGTCGATGTGGGGAGCCAGAGAGGGGAAAGAAAGATCGCCGATTAGGGTAAAGAGGGAAGCAAAAGCGGGTTTTTCTAATTTTGGGGTTTTTCTTTTTCCCGCTTGTAACTAAAGAGCGCGTTTCATTAAAAATTATAAAGCGACATGTTTAGATGACGCGCACATTTAATAATAAGTGCCCTCCGTGTTTTTTTTTCTAACACTAGTTTTAGGGCACGCAAAAATATGCGTCTTAAATTCTTAAAATTTCTAGAGAGCCGACATTATTTTTAGGTCACATGCTTTTGCGTATTATAAATCACTACGTGTCATAAATTGTGCGTTGTTAAGGCTCTGTTTTCTAGTAGTGTGGTGCACCTAATGCTACTATCACCTAATCAATGTGTCGGTTAGCCACACACGCTCCATTGATCTATGATAAGCATCGAGCCACCCTTCGCCACCAATGTCATTCCCAAATTAGTGTGCCGGTTAACCACACACGCTCCACTAACGTTTGACAAGGGTACGAAGTGTAATTCCATGGGTTAGCATACAATTTCACATTTTGCCTAAAGTAACTATGATTTGGGAATTTGTATAAGCATTTAGTTACTTTGTACTTCATTATACTTATAATGGAAGGTTTCTGTGCTATCCTATCCGTTCGGCTAACGACCCTCCACTAGTAAAGAGTGTGGTGGGTAAGAGTGGATACCCATTCAATCGCCATTTTATAGGCAATTTCCTTAAACACCCCTTATAGACCAGCTTCGTGAATGAGGCCTACTAACGGTAAGACTGACTGTTTACTCATACATATATATAATATTAGGCTTTTAATGTTATATATAGTATAAGGTGTATTTTACACTTTTAAAATACTAGGTGGTTTAATTTAGTAAATTATACATTTTAATTTAAATGTAAACCAAAACTTTATGGGTTTATTAAATCACTTTTAATTATACACTTTAATTAATTAATAAAACCATAAGGGTGTGATTTGAACTTTTCAAATTACTAGGGTTTTAAGAATTTAACATTTCAAAATTAAACTTTTAAATCCCAAAACTTGAGGGCAAGTTTTGAAACATTTCAAAACATTAGGGTTCAGAATTTAAATGTTTCAAAATTAAACTTTTTAATTTAAATTCCAAAACTTGAGGGCAAGTTTTGAAACTTTTCAAAACATAAGGGATCAAATAACAAATAATTCAAATTAAACAATTAATTTCATAATTATGTATATTTGACCTAATCTTATTTTAGTCATTAGATAATTACCAAATAACTTTAAATATTCCATATTTATCACATAAACAACCAATATTTAAAAGATTTGAAATTATCTATTGTTTTGGCAAGGATAATCATTTAATTAAGATAAAATTCGGATTTTAACTTTATAAAACAATTTAAGCATTAAATCCAAGTCAAAACAACAGCTAAATCCCAAAATACCCTCTGTCTGGCGCACAAACTCGACGAGTCAGACCTGGACTCGCCGAGTAGGGCCAACTCGCCGAGTCCAGATACTGACTCGCCGAGTTGTGTCGGGCAGAGGAAAAAAACTTGATTTTTAGCAAACAAAACAGTTAAGCATCACATACAATTGAAACCACTCAAGGCTCTGATACCACTGATGGGTTTTATGCATAAGAAACAATCCTATGTGCTCATACAAACCATAATGCTTGGATCTAGGTTTCTCTATTGTACATGCAATGAATCCAAGACTAATAAACTTAGATCTAACATATTATAAACTGAATTAGGGTTTAGAGAATTACCTTTGATTGTTATATAGCAATAACAATCAATTCCTTGCTTGGGTTGGCTTCAAAAGCTTAGTGCCTCAAGTGCTGCACCTCTAATGGAGTCACAAACACCATATAAAACTTGGATGAAGAGGAGAAGAAAGGAGGCTGCCCAAAAACGACTAGAAACCCTAGAGAATCAGTTCCACACGTTTTTGGGGCCTAAGGGGTCCTTTGTATACTTGTGTGGGCTGCTAGGGTTTCAGTCAAAACCCTAATGGACAGCTTAAACCCTAAGCAGCCCATGGAACCTTCTGGATAAGGCCATGGACGAAAATATGATGGGCTCCCATCATAATTTCATTCACCCCTTGTTCCTTTAGCATTCCTTAGCCCAATAACTCAATTATCCAATAATTGCAGTCTAATCCCCTAAATTTAATTAATCTCTTTTAGCCATAGAATTAATTCTTAATTAATTCTTGACTAATATTAATTAAACAATATGATTTCTCCTTTAATATATTATTCTCATAATATATTAATAAATCATTTTTAAACCTTTCTCTCCTTAAATCATCCTACATATTGCTATGTTGAAGGCAACCCAAAAGGACCATGCTCATAATCGGGTCAAGTACATACCAAAATAGTTATGGACTTAGACATTAATCCAACAAGTATGTGGGGCATACTTTGAAGGTATGTTGGGCATACTCGCATCCTTGCATGTTGACCACCATCCGAGTGGTTGACTTCGTACGTAGGGCGTACTCCCATAAGTCTAAACATCTAATAAAAGCTTGATGGCTAAAGCTCTTACATCTATATTGTAGAGCCATGAGTAAAATACTCTTAGGAGTCATAAAGTCTTTGACTTTATGACATAGTATGCAAAATAAGTGCCTAACTCAAGGTCTTAATCAATTAAGACCTTTTGAATGATGCATGTAGCCACAATAACCATTTGGAACACATTTTTATGACTCAAGACCCTTCTAAAGGTTTGAAAGGACAACTTAATGGGTCAAGAACATGCTTTGTTCATGAAAAACTACATTTAGGACAAAAGAACCTAAAACTAAGCCTAAAACAAGATCTACAAGAAACTACACCAAGTTTAGAACTTGATACCTCAAAATGGTGCCAAAAGGTGGTGTGATCCTAGAGCTAGAGAGTTTCACTCCTTAAAGGTGATCTCTTATTCCTTCCTTCTATTTCAAAAGCACAAATACATACACTAGCTTAGAAATGCTTCACAATAGGGATTAGGGTTGCAAACATGTATCAAGAGGAAGTAAGATGATGAGGTGAGGGAAAATGAGGCTATAATGGCGTTGAAATAAGAGCCAAACCCTAAAAATTAGGGTTTTCATGATTGGCACGTATGCCTTGCATACCTATGTACGCCGTGTGTACTAAGGCACAACTTAGTAAGCTAAGTGTACACACGTACGCATAGCGTACTCCCCATCCTTCCAAAATTACGAAAATGTCATTAGGGTTTCTAATGCACACTTTCTTTTTTATAGGGAATAAAATGCAATATAATTCAATTATTGGTTTAAAATTAGAACTACATTTTCATCGGAATGCTACAGCATCATACACAATATGTTGTTTTGCATTTTGTTTACATTATGTATTTGGATGATTAGTGAAATACTATGATTTTATTTTATGGATTTAGGAAAACAATTTGGTTGAGGATCTTATTATTATAAAAAAAAATGAAATTCTTGGTCCTAAATTTTGGGACATTTCAAGTTGGTATTAGAGCCTTCGTTTTAGGCATTCAGACATACTCTCGGGTGTATCTGAACTCATACTGAGGATTTGGTAGATTTTTTTTTCAAAACGAAAATGTTTTATAAAAAGATTTTGCTAATAAAAGGGGTGTGGTGCATGCAATCGGCTGAGCTCATGTAGGTTTTCCCAAAATACCCATACATGTTTTATGATATGCTTTTATTTGTGAATCTGTGAATCGCATGCTAGATTAGGGCTAAGCATCTGCTCATGATTGCATGATAGAATGCTAAGAGAGATGCATGTGTAGGCCTAATGTTTGATCTTGTAGATTTGCATGCTAGTATCGATCAGTCGGTGATAGGATGGCCTGTTTAGGTTATGCTTGTTCCGATTAGTCAATGCTCAAATGCTACTTATTTTGTGCTTTTACGAGTTCCTATTAACTTCAACTAACTAGTAACCAGATATGCTAAGTTACATATTATTGAGACTAGATAATTTTAGAATGTTAGGTTTTAACTTAAATGCATAACTCTTGTTCGAGTCCAACCATTGTTGTGTAACACCGTTCATTCAAAAAATTATTTGGTGTCGGTAGTATGTAATTATATTGATGAGCTAGTTAGGGGTGTTAGGGGGAGTTCCTTCGGCAGATGATGGTGGAGAGTAGTGTGGAGGTTGCCGTAGGAAGAACTAGGAGGTGATTCAATGCTGATAGCCTTGCATATTGATAATTGATGGGCTGATAAGGAAGTGACCTAGAGGACTTGGGGAAATCCTTAAGGAATGTACGGATAGATGCGGAAAGTAGTATGTGCTCGTACCTGGAAGTAGAGGATCCATACTCGAGTCAAGGAAAGTCGTAATGATACCATGAAGCTTTTAGAGTATGGGATTCCTCGATGTGTATATATTTATGTGTTCTTGATGGTTTAAATGGTCTATCTATAATATGGTGATCACATAAGGAGGATCTGGTAGTGGTTCTGGTGCTGGTGAGGATTCGGGCTCTAGGGCCAGACCTATGGATGATCAGATGCAGGAGTTCATTTCATTAGAGGTTACCCGCAGTATTCTTGAGCAGACTCCTGTTATCTTTGCTACGATTAAGGAGGGTATTGTAGAGATTCTGGATTAGCTCTTGGGCACTTTTCTTTCTGAGATTATGGCGACGGTGGGATACCGCTCTTTGACTTTTCGCGAGTTTCGACCATGTGGGGGCTCCGGAGTTATTCGTGAAGAAGGACCTGATTCCAAGCACGTGTTGATTGTCAGACGTCGGGAACACCTTCCGGTCTAGTATTTTGTCCTGAGGCAACAAAGGTCAGACTTGCATCCTATCTTTTGAAAAATAGAGCTCAAGCCTTCCGATCCAGGAAGGCGTTGGTTGGTAGACATTGGTTGGTAGACGTCGGACATGTGGACCTCTGGAGTTGTTCGGGAAGAAGGACCCGATTCTAAGCAGGCATTGATTAGCAGACGTCGGGAATTCCTTCTGATCTAGTCTTTTTCCTGAGGAGGTGAAGGTCATACTTGTGTCCTATCTTCTGTAAGACAAAGCTTAAGCCTATTGGGATAATCATATTATGTAAGAATTAGAATGAGTGAAAAACAATATGTGAGAATAAAAAATGAATAATAATTAGTGAGAATGCATGATAATGATGATATTTACATGACGTTGAACGTATTCACATTACCAAACAACCTATTCTCTTTGTCAATCTCATAAAGTAGTACTGTCCACACACATTCGCACAATACATTTCATCCACATTCTAACATAACCATATATATATATATATATATATATATATATATATATATATATATATATATATATAGTTGGTATATACATAATTATAATTGGTATATACTTGAATTGATAGCAGCGCAGTCCTTTTGGGTTGCCTTCATACTAGTAACTAGACAGGATGATTAATTGAGAAAGAGGAAGAATTTAGTAATTCGATTAATAAATTGAAATGAATGATTTATTAATATATTGTTTAAATAATATATAAATTAAAAATCATATTATTTAATTAATAACTAATTAGATATTAATTTTAATTAATTTTGGGATTAACTAAATTAATTAAAAGTGCAGAGGCTGTTTGGTAATTTATTGATAGTTAAGGAAAAAAGCTCTAGAACCCTCATAAAGAGGTTGGTATGAAAATCTTATAGAGAAGCCCTAGAATTTTTGTTCAAAGGCTTTAGAATGGAAGGTTTAGTGTTTGCTTGGTCCATAAGCAAAGCAATTAGGGTTTTCTACTCTTAACCCTAGTTTTGCTCTAAGTCACCTCATTATATAAAGACCCATACCCTTGATGAACTTCGGCCACTAGAAACCCTAGAGAGTGGTAGTCGAAATTTGAAGTATCCTCCTCCGTATCATATCTTATCCTCTTTCTAAGTGTGTTTGTGATTCATTAGAGGTATTACACTTATGATACTTGCTCTCAAGCTTCATGAGCTACAAGGTTTTAGATTGTAATTACTGCATAACAGTTAGAAGTATGTTTCATAACCCTTTATTTTGTGATTTTAGACTTTTATCTCTAGATCTAGGGTTTGTAAGTTGTTGATATGGTATGTTCAATTAGAGAAGACATAGATCTTATTTGGGTTGCATGCACATATATGATTGTATGTTATGCTCAAAACCCATCATATATATATATATATATATATATATATATATATATATATATATATATATATATATATATATATATATATATAATAAATTTAAAGTAATTACAACTAAAACAAAATGGGTAAAGAAAGAGATTTCAGAGGAATCTTGAACAATTAGAAGACTGTATTCAAGATGGTGTGATTTTCTCTTTACGTTTGATGGATATTTATACTAGATACCATCCTATTCATACATCATTAAAATAGTACTCACTGGGTAAAGAAAATTATTCAGGTGATGAAATTGTTCGTCCACATGTTTTTTCTAAGTCGATAATTTGATGGATTATATAACACTCCCCCTTGGATGACAATTTTTTTAATTTGATTTCAACCTAAAAGTACTCCCTCGTTAACAACCTTTTTTAAGAAAACCTATTGTGAAAAAACTATAGTGAATGGGAAAAAAGTGTAGTGTATAGTGACTCCCCCTCATTTATACACTTGTAACATTATATGCAATGCAAATGTCACATTGTGATGCCATGAGCATGTTTTTTGAAGATTGTAGGAGTAAGTGCTTTCGTGAAGAGATATGATGCGTTGTTGTTGGACTGGACATATTCTATCTCAACCTTTTGAATGCTTATAAGATCTTGAATGTACTAAAAGAACTTTGGAGGTATATGTTTTGCCTGTCGCTCTTGATATATCATTCTTTCATTTGAGTGACGCATGCGGAGTTATCTTCATGAATTAAAGTTGTACCTTTATCTTTATCAAGTCAACATGAAGAAAAAATGAGTTGTCTCCTCGATCTTAACGATGTCCATTCTCTACTAGCTTCATTTACTGTAATTAATTCAACATTATTTGAGGATGTGGCTAATGTGTCCACTTTTGAGAATGCCAGGAAATTGTAGTACCTCGATTCATGAATACGTATCCAGATTGAGTCCTAACTTTATGAGCGTCGGATAAATAGCCTGCATCTATAGAACCATTCAAACTTTGGTTTGAATTGTTAGGATAAAATAACCCTAAACCAAGAGTTCCTTGAAGGTTTTGGAAAAATGTGTCTAATCCTATTCTAATGTCTTCTTATAGGAGATGAATTCAACCTTGCTAGCAAGTTTATAGTGAAAGAAATGCCAGGTCTAGTATAATTGGTAAGATACATAAGATCCCCAATTGCATTTAGATATTGTACATCTAGACCAAGAGCTTCTTCATTTTATTTACAGGGATGAAATTTATCATTGTCAATATTTAATGATCTAACAGTCATTGGATTGCTTAAAGGATTGACATTGTCTATATTAAAAAGTTTAAAGACTCTTTCTGTATAACTTGATTGATGCACAAGTATTCAATTAGGCATATGCTCAATCTGCAAACCAAGACAATTTTTGGTTTTTCCAAGATCTTTCGTTTCAAATTCTTTCTTTAAAATTTCAATCACTTCAAGGATATCTTTATTTGTTCTAATGTTGTTTAGATCATCAACTTGACCGCTATGATCACGTACCCAAATGTTGTTTTCTTAATAAATATGCATGGGTAAATTATGTTATTTTTATAACCTTTACTTGTCAAATAACCGCTTAAATGATTGTACCATGTGCATCCAAATTGCTTTAACCCCTATAAAGATCTTTGTGATTTTATAGAATACATTTCTTTGGCTTTTGCACTTCATGCTTCAGGCATTTTAAATCATTCAATGATTTTCATATAAATATCATTATCAAGTGATCTATACAAGGAAGTTGTAACAACATCCATAAGACACATCTCTAAAGTTTTAGAGAATGCGAAACTGATTAAATATCTAAAAGTGGTTGCATCCGTTATCAGTGAATAAGTTTCCTCATAATAAATTTCAGGTCTTCAAGATAAACCTTGAGCCACAAGCCTAGCCTTGTATCTTACAACTTCGTCTTTCTTATTTCAGTTTCATATGAAGATCCATCTATATACTAATGGTTTCACAACTCTAGGTTTGAGGATAATGGCCCTAAAAAACTTTCTCTTGTTAAGAGAATTTAATTCCACTTGTATAGCCTCATTCCACTTAGGCCTATCGTTCTTTGACATTCAATGACGAATTGTGGTTCGAGATCATCATTTATATTATCGCATGCAACTTAATAAGATAAAACTTCACTTATATTATCAGTTTCACATTGGTCATATATTCTACCTCATTTCCTGTGGGAATTTTGATACCTTATGATCTAGTGCATTTTCTACTCTTCTTCTTTTTATTGGGTTCTTATCCTTAGAACCAAATAGAATTCCCAGCTTCAGGCAATTTTTAGACTCTTGAGGGAATTTATCATCAGATGTCCATATGGAATTGCAATTCGAGTTGGAACATTGACAGTTGGTATATATGATTTAGTCACCCTTTTTCCGCAAATAGACGGGTAGAGCGAGTGGATGATTCAAACGCTTGAGGACATGCTGTGTGCATGTGTTATGGATTTCGGGGGAAGTTGGGACACTTATTCGACCTTGGCTGAGTTTTCTTACAACAACATCTATCATTTGAGTATTGGTATGCCTCCTTTTGAGCTTCTTTATGGGAGAGAGTTGTGGACTCCCATTTGTTGGGGAGAGGTGGGGAAGCAAGTGATGGGTGGAACTGAGATAGTACTAAAGACAACTGAGTAGATTCAACAGCTCAGACAGAGGTTAATGACAGCCCAGAGTCGTCAGAAGAGTTCTGCAGATAGGCGATGATCCGAGCTAGAGTTCCAGGTCGGATATTTTGTACTCCTGAAGGTATCTCCTTGGAAAGGGGTGATCTGATTCAGGAAATAAGGCAAGTTGGGTCCCCAATACATCTTTTCCTTTCAGGGTGACCACCAGAGTGGGTAGGGTAGCATACCATTTGGAGCTACCTGTGGAGTTGAGTCAGACTAATAACACTTTCCATGTATCTCAGTTGAGGAAGTGTGTAGCCGATGAGACGGTAGTGGTACCACTAGAGGACATTCAGGTGGATGCGAGCCTGAATTACATTGATAGACCGATTTCGATCATGAGTCGAAAGATGAAGGTTCTGTGGAACAAAGAGGTACCCCTGGTTCAGGTCCATAGGCAACATCGGAGAGGTTTCGAGTTGACGTGGGAGTCGGAGTCCAAGATGCGGGAGCAATATCAGAAGTTTATTTTCGGATCATGACTTCGAGGGTGAAGTCTGATTCTAGTGGGGGAGAATTGTAACATTTGGACTTCCAGGTATATTATTTATTATTTAGTTATTTATTTATCCATTGAGCTACTCGACGATTCTGTGCTCCAACTTGTCGAGTAGAGTCGAGATGTGTCACGTGGGGGTAATGACCTACTCGACAAGTCTGAGAGCCGACTCACAGAGTAGACAATGGTATGAGAAACCCTAAATCCCTGGGTTTGAGGCCTATTTAACGACACTTATAGCCTCATTTGCGGCTAGACTTCCCTAAGAGAAACCCTAATCACCCTTTTAGCTTATATATATATATATATATATATATATATATATATATATATATATATATATATATATATATATATATATATATATATATATAGAGAGAGAGAGAGAGAGAGAGCTAACTTTGAGCTTTTTGGTGTACCCTTGGAAGAAAGGAGAAGGTTTTCAAGCAAGGAGCAAGAGGAGACTGTTAGATCTGTTGATTATTTATCCGAGAGCTCCTGTTAAAGGTATCAAGTTTGAACCTTTCTCATTTGTTTGGGTAGATATCAAAATTTTTGGAAATTATGGCTTCTTTTCTATATATTATTGATACTTTGAGGATTTTGAGTTCATGTGGAGGTTTAGACTTCAGATCTGGACCTTGTGAGATCCCAAGCATCCAAAGGTCCCTGCTTTATTCAGCCTTAGAGGAACTCTTGAGTGAAAAACCCATATTAGAGCATGTTCTTGGCATTTCATGCAAAAAGTGCCATGCATGGACGTAAAGTTTGTGACTTTATGTGATAAATGATCCCTGAGAATATAGATCTAGAGTTTGGGAAAGTCGTCTTCCTTGAAATCGTCTGATTAGGGAAAGAGTCTGAATGGACTTGCCGAGTCGAGGAGCCACTCAACAAGTCGGTTAGGGTTTGTCCCGATGAACTGTCAATGTTGTTACTCGGCGAGTTAGGAGTTAACTCGAAGAGCTAGACCATCACAAGGACCTCTTAGTAGCGACTGGATTCGACGAGTGACATGAGTGCACTCGGCGAGTCAGGTCAAACTGGGACTGTTTACTCGAGTTAACTTTAGTTGACTTCAGGGTTTGGCCAACATAAGTAATGGAGACTGTGGAGGGGTAAAATGGTCTTTTACGCATTCCAAGATTTAGAGAGAGCATAAGAGAAAATTTTGGAGTATTTGAGTAAGAGTGGGGTATTGATTAGATATACTTATGTAATGTGTTAGGCGGAGGCTAGTTTGGGATTTCCGAATACGTGACTGTTACTTGCTAGTTTACGAGGTGAGTCTTCTCACTATACTTTACCTAGAGTGGTATTTATGTGTGACCAGAGGGTCGTATGTCCATACTTGAGTTATGCATTTTTCTATGTGATATATATGCTATTGTATGTGTTACTAAGACTGGACCGGAAGGTCCAACGAGCTGTGAGACCGGAGGGTCCTCACTGAGACCGTACTAGAGGGTCCAACGAGCCATTGGACTGGAGGGTCCTACTAAGACACATAAACCAGAGGGTGTTACAGATTTATAGCCTCGAGTGGCTGATGTGTTGTATGTGGTATTTTGAGGAACTTACTAAGCTTCATGATTACCGTGTTATGTGTTATGTGTTATGTGTTTCAGGTACTTCCGAGGATCGTAGGAAGGCACCGGCTTGATTGTATACACACATCTGAGCTGGAGTTATATTTATTTGGATCCTGGATTCGTGATAAACAATTTTTGAAATATGTACTTATTTTTGATACTTGAAGTTTTCGGAGAAAATGTGATATGTGTTTTATTGTGTTTGAAAAATGAAAATTTGGTTTGAAAATTTACGTCGTTACAAGTTAGTATCGGAGCCTTGGTTTGAGGGATTCGGATGCCCCTCCTGGTGTGTTTGAACTAAAACTGAGGATTTGAGAAGAGTTTTCAAAAGAAAAGAATTTTTCCAATACGAGAACGGGTTTTAAGAGAAAACAAGTTGAGGCGGTGTGTACAATCAGCCAGAGCCCGAATGGTGATTTACCAAAATACCCTTACTTTTGTGTTATGAGATTTACATGAGATATTTTATGAGATATTATGCATGCTAGAGAGTTGGCTAGGTATTTCATATATTAAGACTAGAGTGACCTGATTTGTGATGCCTTAGCCTAAGAATTTCTGCTATCTATGATTTGTCTTCAATATGAGCTGAGTATGAGTTTTTAGCAGAGATGAGCTTATGAGGGGTCTACTGGGAGAGTAGTATGTGTTTGGTGAGATATAGAGTACTTGCAATTAGGATCCTAGGAGGAGGACTTAGGGTGAATATAGATGCGGTGTGGAAGGTAGTATTGGGACCCGTACTACTGAAAGCACCGGATTAGTGAGCAGTCCAAGTAAGAGTCCTTGGGATGCTAAGGAGCAAGTAGAGGTGAGTGATCGAGTGTGAGTATACTCAAGTGATTCTCTGATTATTTTGTGTTGTGTTTCAGAGACATCATGGTGGGTACGTGCTACAACCCCGGGAGTAGTGGAGTTAGCGATGATGAGATTTGCATGATGATTCACGATGAGGTGGCCACAGCCATCCGAGAGGCAATCCTGGAGATGTTTGGGTCTATTAAGACCACCTTGATCGAGACGTTTGATGAGCGTTATGTTGCTATTACCGAGGCAGATGCTGCTGCAGCCACTAATACTGTCACTACTGCCAGGCCGCAGGGGGTGATTCGTTGTTGTACCGGGAGTTCAGCAACACGAAGCCACCAGAGTTTTATGGGACTCAAGATCTGATTTCCGCGATGATATGGATCTCTAATATCGAGGGGTGTTTCTACACTTGTTCATGTCCGGAGCACTTGAGGGTACAGTTTGTGCTGAACCTGCTTTGCTTGAGGGTGAAGGACTGGTGGAAGTTTGTGACAGCCAGTTACACTCCTGCAGAGCTCACTGCAGTGACATGGGAGAGGTTTACTATAATGTTTCGAGATGAGTATGTTCCCCCAGTGGAGTGGGAAAGGATGGCCCAGGAGCTTCTGTCCCTCAAGTAGAGGATAAAGTCAGTGACAGTGGTTACGAGGATCTTCCATGAGAGGGCGATATTCTGCCCTGAGCACGTGTCTACCTAGCAGGCACGTATGAGTCAGTATTTTAGCATTATGAGGAGGGATATTCGCGAGTTCCTGGCGAACTCGACTTATCGGTCATTTGTTGAGCTTCAGGTAAATGCCCGAAAGAGCGAGATCGAGCTGGATACTCAGGCCAGGGAGGAGGTAGAGTCTCAGGGGATGGATTGTAACCGGCATAGCCTTAACCGACAGCCAAGTGGGCAAAGCCCACTGATTCGAGATCTAGAGGTCGGAAGGGTCGTACTTGTGGGAAGTGCAGCAAGAGTCATGAGGGGGTGCGTTGTGACATCCCCATTTTTCACGGCCAGAAAAGACCGATTTGTTTATGCTTTGTTTTATAAATCAGAGTAATTGTTTAAAGAAAACGGTTGCGGAATTTGTTCCCAAAACAAAATATGATAATAACTTATCAAAACATTTCTCAAAGAGAATTTATTTTCATTTAATAATAAAACCTCGGGATGTCATGTTCCGATACAGACATATAAGCATAAACAGAACTTACATTTAATTACACCATTGATTTATATCTCCTTTAAATCTCTCTGTGAAATATGTCTTCGTACTAATACCTGTGATACAAAGAAAACTGAGTGGGTCAGGCTTGGGAGCCTGGTGAGCATATAGGGTTTTCATCCCACAATGTTATATCATATATTTATAAATATAGAACATTCAAACCTGCACAATTTCACCACATAAAGACAACTCTTAACCCACCCCATTGATCCTCACAATGACACGATCTAAACTCTCGCATCTAATATTTTTCCTCTTTACCTGATCCCTACTCATGGATCTAAAACTACCCGATCCATACCCACGGATCTAAAACTACCTGATCCATACTCACGGATCTAAAACTACCTCCTGATCTGATCCATACTCCCGGATCAATAATTGTACCCAACCCATACTCCCGGAATAGGGACAATTAACTATACCTTAATCCTGATCTGATCCATACTCCCGGATCTATAACTGTGCCCAATCCATACTCCCGGACTAGGGACAATTATCTTAATCTTAATCCATATCTGATCCATACTCCCGGATCTACAACTGTGCCCAATCCATACTCCCGGACTAGGGACAATTAACTTAGTCTTAATCCATACTCCCGGACTAATAGCAAGTTTATCTCTTTACCTGATCCATACTCACGGATCTAAAACTAACCTCTAAATCTGATCCCTACTCACGGATCTAAACTGACCTCTTGATTTGATCCCTACTCACGGATCTAAACTAACCTCTTGATCTAATCCATACTCGCTGATTAACTAGATCAACAACAACAACATCGGGGCCTCTCATCTGTTTATCACACATCAACTGTCTCCCCATGTTCTACCCAACATATTAGTAGATAAAAATATATATTTTTATCCATAGTTTGAACCCTGTATAACATTCTCGTTCAATACCTATTCCACATAACAGATGAGGCACACCCACATAACACGTATTTCATAGAGAATAAATCAGATCTATGAGATAGAAGAAAGTGAATATACATTCACACACATAACAACAAAACTATACACATAACACGTATTTCGTATAAAATACTTCATATTGATGTGTTAGAAGAAAGCAACTACACACCCACACATATAAACAACAATATACTTAATACACTCAAACCATACTTGTATTATTATCGTGTTTATGAAAGGTAGTATACACTCACTTGATCAGAAGATGATCGGACAGCACTACGACTTGCAGAAGTAGTATTCCTCAGCAGATCTGGAAGATCTCTTCAAAAATCGAACTTCTCGCGGGCAGAGCTTCGGCTCGGGAACCGCACTTCTCGGGATCTTCGGGATCTCGGGACTCGCCTCGGGGCTAGAGAATAATACCGGGGCTTCGGGGTATTTCTGGCACGCAAACCGATGCAAAATGGGAGAAAGAAGAGGAGAAATTGGCAAAACTATCGGCTGCCTTCGGATTCCTTTTATAGAGGCTGAGCCTCGCACGTACGCGGGGCGTACTGGTCCGAAAAACGTCACTGCGTGCGTCATCCGAAGCCACTTGCTGCGAATGTCGACACTTCGGAGTACGCGGGGCGTACTCGAGTACGCGGCGCGTACCTCGGATCAGACCGGTGACTCCTTCGGATAATGCTTCCGAATTAAAGATTAAAAATAAATACAAATTATTTAATAATCTTCGGAAATTCATATCTTCTTCATACGAACTCCATTTTCGACATTCTTTATATCCACGCGAAGGTGAGACTACGCTCTACAACTTTCGTTTAGACTCCGTCGGCTAATTTTGACTTTATTTTTATTAATTATTTTTAATAGGCCGCGACATAAACTTTCGTTATAAATTCATAACTTCTTCGTTTGACGTCCGTTCTCGCCTAACTTTTTATCGCTTCGATACCAACAATGAGATCTTCGATTCTCATTTAGATTGCTTCGGCTAAATACCGCTCTAACGTAAATTCACTTTTTACGTTGCATTGCGTCGTGCCGGTTCTGTCGCGAAACTTCGACGGGCCATAACTTCTTCGTTATAACTCGGATTTTGGCGTTCTTTATATGCACGGAAACCTTGTGACATATATTACAACTTGGTTAAGATTAATCCTTCTAGATAACCTTCCATCAAAAAGTCATTTTTGACGCTTATTGTTTCTAAATTGACTAGCCCTGATCTACGGGCGTTACAATTATCTCCCCCTTAGGATGATTACGTCCCGGAATCATCAACGAAATAGGATTCGCATACTGACTCCATAAGTTATCTTTCCATTCTAAGTAATAACCTTGATGCTCAATCCTGCATCTGCTCTTCGTACTATCTTGGACTTTCAATCATAACCTTCGAGTTACAAAATAAGTCCTTATTGCGAACTCTTTCTTCTTCTTAGGATAAATATATTCCTTTATCCAATGTAACAAACCGATGGGTCGTGCTCTATCGACCTCTCATCGCACAATGCGACGCTTAGACTCGGTCTTTAATAAAGTTAAATTCCAGAATGGAATATACCTTCCTTCATATTCTAATGCGATATAATCACATTTCAGCATGTAGCATTTCTGCCTACAAACTTCTTTTAACAACGAGAGCGACACTATCAATCGCATTAACTTCAACCTTCTGACTTAAGTCAGATGTTACATCTAACTCGGTCCTCTAGACCACGTACATACTCCTCGCCGTCGAACTCAAATTAAACATGACCACTAGGGTCGGAACAAGAACCATCTTACTAGTCATCACCGAAACAATGGTAATGACATACCAGAATAAAATGGAATCAATCACTAGTTTCTTGGTAACCTTGCGACTCTCCCTGATCCAAGTGCGAGTCCTGTGCTTCCGGTAGTATATGCATCTACTACCTTTCACACCTACTCATACTCGTCCCAAGTATTGTCCCGCAGTCGACCAAGTCACCATACAAGAAAATCACATAATCAATCAACACATCAGATAGCAAAACTAGGGTTTATATTATTTCCTTGAAACGGTTACACAAAAGTTCAAGTTCACCCTATACTATGCCTCTAATAGGCTACACCACATGTTACTTTTCATATCGCTACTTTATATCTTGATCTTTGGATATAAAATCCTCATTCCTGATTCCTTGCATTGCCATCTGCTTCATCAAGGATCATGTGGAATGCTTTTGGTTTCGGTGGTGCATTTGGCCTTATAGCCTCTTCTCTTCTTGGGCAGTTTTGCTTGAAGTGCCCTTCTTCGCCACACTTAAAACAGACTTCTCTTTTGGTTGGGCATTTGCTGGCGTAATGACCAATCTTCCCGCATTTAAAGCAGGTCATTTCTTTAGAGCATTCACCAATGTGCTTCCTTTTGCACTTGTCACACCATTGTGCTCCTCCCTCGAGCTTCTTCGAATCATACTTCGAAAATTTTCTCTTCTCATCGGACCTTGAAGATCCTTCCATCTTTCTTTTCTCACCCACCTCGTTTCTCTCCAGACCCCTTTCCTTTAACTGGGTCTCCACATTTTTAGCTGCTCGGACTGCTGTCTTCAAAGTAGTTGCCATCTTGACCGTTGGGCCAAAGTCGGCAGGCAGTCCATTTGCGAACCTCTCAATTTTTGAGAGTTCAGATGGCACTAAGTATGGAAATAACTTCATCTTTTCGGTAAATGCAGTAGCATAATCATCAATGCTCAATTTACCTTTCTTCATGTTCTGGAATTCATTGTTCAGATCAATCAGATCTATCTCTGAGCAGTACTGCATCTTTAACTGCTCCAGGAATGATTCCCAAGACATCTTCAGGGCTTCCCCTCGAGGCATCATATCTGCCAGTAACTTCCACCAGCTCAAGACTCCGGTCTTTAGTTGTCTAACTGCAAAGACAGTCTTCTGTTTGTTGCTACAGTCGCAACTCTCAAACACCATCTCCATTTCGGAGATCCAGTCCATAATCTCAACAGGCTTTGGGCTCCCAGAAAGACTTGGCGGTTTGGCGCCCAAGAAATTTTTATACATACGCCCATCCCTGTTTCTTTCCCTCTCTGGGTCATTCCTTTCTACTACTGGGGGTTCTGCTCGTCCAACCGTCCCACTGTAGTTACCTCCCTCTGAATGCCCTCCATTCACTTCAGGCTCTTCCACTTGAAGTGAAACTTCCTCACGATTCTGTTGGAGTAATCGCCTTGTCTCCTCCATTTGGCGATCCAACATCATCTGTATCATCGCTTGCACCCCAGCCATTGTCATCGGCTCTGGTGCTGCTGCTACAACAGGTGCTTGCTCAACCACAGGTGGTTGATTCCTGTTTTCATCAGCATTTCCAACCCCACTTCTTGTTCTCACCATTTTTGATCTACACACCCAATAAGGTGAAATTAGATCCTTATTCACGATAGATATTCAAATCATCCTTATCACTCCGAAACGTTTACATGCTAGTTCTAATATCGTAGACGTACGCTTAGAATCCTAAACACATAAGGTTTCCAGATCTGGTCGGCAATAGACCATAGATCCGAACAAATAATAGCATCAATATAGCTATCACACAAAACATTTAGCACATAAAAGCATTTTAGGCATCATTCCTAAAATGAACTAGTGCTTGTGTCAATTTAGGTGTACTACCTAACATATTTTAGACACACTCCTCACAATCATTACTTAGCATTCTAAGTTTAAGTCTAGAAATTTCCTACAAATTCCTAGTTCGCTTAAACTAATGCTCTGATACCAACTGTGACATCCCCATTTTTCACGGCCAGAAAAGACCGATTTGTTTATGCTTTGTTTTATAAATCAGAGTAATTGTTTAAAGAAAACGGTTGCGGAATTTGTTCCCAAAACAAAATATGATAATAACTTATCAAAACATTTCTCAAAGAGAATTTATTTTCATTTAATAATAAAACCTCGGGATGTCATGTTCCGATACAGACATATAAGCATAAACAGAACTTACATTTAATTACACCATTGATTTATATCTCCTTTAAATCTCTCTGTGAAATATGTCTTCGTACTAATACCTGTGATACAAAGAAAACTGAGTGGGTCAGGCTTGGGAGCCTGGTGAGCATATAGGGTTTTCATCCCACAATGTTATATCATATATTTATAAATATAGAACATTCAAACCTGCACAATTTCACCACATAAAGACAACTCTTAACCCACCCCATTGATCCTCACAATGACACGATCTAAACTCTCGCATCTAATATTTTTCCTCTTTACCTGATCCCTACTCATGGATCTAAAACTACCCGATCCATACCCACGGATCTAAAACTACCTGATCCATACTCACGGATCTAAAACTACCTCCTGATCTGATCCATACTCCCGGATCAATAATTGTACCCAACCCATACTCCCGGAATAGGGACAATTAACTATACCTTAATCCTGATCTGATCCATACTCCCGGATCTATAACTGTGCCCAATCCATACTCCCGGACTAGGGACAATTATCTTAATCTTAATCCATATCTGATCCATACTCCCGGATCTACAACTGTGCCCAATCCATACTCCCGGACTAGGGACAATTAACTTAGTCTTAATCCATACTCCCGGACTAATAGCAAGTTTATCTCTTTACCTGATCCATACTCACGGATCTAAAACTAACCTCTAAATCTGATCCCTACTCACGGATCTAAACTGACCTCTTGATTTGATCCCTACTCACGGATCTAAACTAACCTCTTGATCTAATCCATACTCGCTGATTAACTAGATCAACAACAACAACATCGGGGCCTCTCATCTGTTTATCACACATCAACTGTCTCCCCATGTTCTACCCAACATATTAGTAGATAAAAATATATATTTTTATCCATAGTTTGAACCCTGTATAACATTCTCGTTCAATACCTATTCCACATAACAGATGAGGCACACCCACATAACACGTATTTCATAGAGAATAAATCAGATCTATGAGATAGAAGAAAGTGAATATACATTCACACACATAACAACAAAACTATACACATAACACGTATTTCGTATAAAATACTTCATATTGATGTGTTAGAAGAAAGCAACTACACACCCACACATATAAACAACAATATACTTAATACACTCAAACCATACTTGTATTATTATCGTGTTTATGAAAGGTAGTATACACTCACTTGATCAGAAGATGATCGGACAGCACTACGACTTGCAGAAGTAGTATTCCTCAGCAGATCTGGAAGATCTCTTCAAAAATCGAACTTCTCGCGGGCAGAGCTTCGGCTCGGGAACCGCACTTCTCGGGATCTTCGGGATCTCGGGACTCGCCTCGGGGCTAGAGAATAATACCGGGGCTTCGGGGTATTTCTGGCACGCAAACCGATGCAAAATGGGAGAAAGAAGAGGAGAAATTGGCAAAACTATCGGCTGCCTTCGGATTCCTTTTATAGAGGCTGAGCCTCGCACGTACGCGGGGCGTACTGGTCCGAAAAACGTCACTGCGTGCGTCATCCGAAGCCACTTGCTGCGAATGTCGACACTTCGGAGTACGCGGGGCGTACTCGAGTACGCGGCGCGTACCTCGGATCAGACCGGTGACTCCTTCGGATAATGCTTCCGAATTAAAGATTAAAAATAAATACAAATTATTTAATAATCTTCGGAAATTCATATCTTCTTCATACGAACTCCGTTTTCGACGTTCTTTATATCCACGCGAAGGTGAGACTACGCTCTACAACTTTCGTTTAGACTCCGTCGGCTAATTTTGACTTTATTTTTATTAATTATTTTTAATAGGCCGCGACATAAACTTTCGTTATAAATTCATAACTTCTTCGTTTGACGTCCGTTCTCGCCTAACTTTTTATCGCTTCGATACCAACAATGAGATCTTCGATTCTCATTTAGATTGCTTCGGCTAAATACCGCTCTAACGTAAATTCACTTTTTACGTTGCATTGCGTCGTGCCGGTTCTGTCGCGAAACTTCGACGGGCCATAACTTCTTCGTTATAACTCGGATTTTGGCGTTCTTTATATGCACGGAAACCTTGTGACATATATTACAACTTGGTTAAGATTAATCCTTCTAGATAACCTTCCATCAAAAAGTCATTTTTGACGCTTATTGTTTCTAAATTGACTAGCCCTGATCTACGGGCGTTACATGCGTCGAGCGGGTGTGTGCTACAAGTGTGACAAAGAGGGTCATATCGTGAGGGATTGCCCCAAGGGATTTGCAGTCTGTTTTCACTGCAACCAGACCGGCCATCGGAACGCCGAGTGCCCGCAGCTGCTACAGGGATCAGCATAGGGATCTGCCCCTGCTATCGTACGAGCTACAGAAAGTCGTCCATTGAAGGTTGAGTTACCGAGGGTTCGCATGAGAGACTTTCAACTGACAGCGGAGAAGGTCCACGCAACACCTGATATCATGGCTGGTATGTGTTCTTTTACTTATTCTTGTAACAGCCCAAAATCTCAAGTATTGTTAAGTTGCATTTTGGGGGTGTTTTAAAGGGGAGACTCGACGAGTTGGAGCCAGACTCGCCGAGTAGGGTCGCAGGTTTGGTCGCGGGTTCACGACTGGACTCGACGAGTCCAGATATGGACTCGGCGAGTCGACGCTGTTCAGCGGAAACCCTAGCCGTTCAGTATTGGGTTGTATATAAGGGTTATTATGCCGTCATTTCACGACTTTTGATCGATTGGGAAGAACCCTAGGCGACTGGGGCGGCTAGAGCAAGCTTGAAGGCCATTGGTGACCTTGAAGGAATTGTTGTGCAAGGAGGAGAAGGGTTTTAGCTAAAGGAACTGCAGGGAGTTCGAGTTCTGAAGTTTGGGGACATGGAAGGTACATCATTCAGGTAATAATTCGGATTACATTCTCCTGTGATTGATGTGTATATAGATTTAGGGTTTATGGAACCCATTTGGAGTCTAGATGGATTGTTGTGTTGTTATTTAACGTTTATAACCTTGTATTAGGACCCTTAGAGGTCCAGAAGGTCCCATGTTTGTATATTCGAGAATATATGTATCTCAGGAAGCAGTTCGATCGACTGCATGGCGTAGACTCGCCGAGTCGGATGATCAGACTCGGCGAGTAGCTTGAAGATTTACTGGGACTCGCCAAGTTTGTTCTTCAGGCTCGGCGAGTAGAGTCGGGGTGGCCCCGCGATTCTTCCACGAGGACCTCGTCGAGTCAAGAGGGATACTCGACGAGTAGAAAGGGATCATGCAGGAATTGGTGAGGACGACTAGACTCGCCGAGTCGCCAGGGTACTCGCCGAGTCCAGTCGAGATGGCCATTGACCCGAGTTGACCTGTGTGTAACGTTTTAGGGTCAGTTAACGTGGAAGATAGAAGTATTAAAAAGAGATATATGATGAGACAGGGAGCTTGTAGCTCGGAGGATCAAGTGCAAGAGATTTCAGGAGTTGCTATCTTCCAGTGTCCGCGAGGTGAGTCTTCTCACTATACTGTACCCGGAAGGGTTTGATTGTGTGACCGGAAGGTCGGATATGATATGTGACATGTATGCTATATGTGGTAAGTTATTTGTTATATGTGCTATGTATGTTATGGGCCGGAAGGCGATTATATTATGGGCCGGAAGGCAATATGTTATGGGCCGGAAGGCGATATGATGTGCGATGGACCGGAAGGTCGGCGTGGGTAAGGCCGGAAGGTTTACCCAGCAGGGACGGAAGTCCCCTGAGACACATGGACCGGAAGGTCGGGCCTGGAAAGGCGTATGTGCGTAAGTTGTATATTGGGGAACTCACTAAGCTTCGTGCTTACAGTATTTATGTTATGTTGTTTCAGGTTCTTTCAGTAACGCGGAATGGCATCGGCTCGATTGTACACACCGAGGAAAGAGTTGTATTTTGGAGGATCCTGGTTGTCTATTCAAATGAAAATGGAACTATGTTTTGTAATTCGAATATGAATAAGATTTTAAACAAGTGTTTTAATATTAAATTGATTATTTAAAAGAAAAATTTTGCTTTGAAAATCCACGGTGTTATAATTCTATTTCGAGTTATATTGTGCTTATATTGTCATATGCTTAGGTACTTTTCTTGTGAGTTTTGTACCTGCTTTGGTGTTATTTGACTCGGGTGCAAATCGATCCTTCGTATCATTAGCATTTAGTCATCACATCAGCATTCGACGACATGAGTTGAATCGACCTCTAATAGTTTCCATAGCCAATGAGCATGCAGTGTTCACTATTGATGTGATCCGGGGATGTGTGCTCGAGATTTTTTACGTCGAGTTTCCAATTGACCTGGTACTGATCTCGATGGGTGATGTCTGTGTCATCGTGCGCATGGATTGGTTGATCCGCTTTGGAGAAGCGATCGACTATGAGCGCCGGTTGGTGACTATACGAGACCTTAGTGGGGAGTGCTAACAATGTATAGCGAGGGTACCAGATCTTGGGCAGCTATCTACTCTGCCTCCAGGTCAAGGAATAGTTTACAGCAAGGTTGTATGGGATTCTTGGCGTATGTGATGGATTCACAGACAGTGTTAGAGAGGCCGAATTCTATCTCTGAGGTTCCGATAGTATGCGAGTTCCCTAATGTTTTCCCCAAGGAGTTATCTGGTGTGCCTCTCGAGAAGCAAGTGGAGTTTCGAATTGATTTGATTCCAGGACCGACACCTATCGCTAAGGAACCTTATCGCCTTGCACCACCTAAGATGCAAGAGTTATCCTCACAGCTCCAGGAGTTGTTATGGAAGGGCTTTATTAGGCCGACTAGTTTGCCGTGGGCAGTGCCGATCCTTTTTGTCAAGAAAAAGGATGGTTCACACCGGATGTCCATTGATTACCGGGAAATGAACAAGCTGACGGTCAAGAACCGTTATCCACTTCCGAGGATCGACGATCTGTTCGATCAGTTGCAGGGTGACTCTTGGTTTTCCAATATCGATTTGAGGTCTGCATACCATCAGATGAGAGTCCGTGTGGAGGATATCCAAAAGACGGCCTTTGGGACTCGTTATGGGCATAACGAGTTCGTGGTGATGCCTTTTGGACTCACCAACGCACCGGCAGCGTTTATGGACCTCATGAACTGGGTGTGTAGGCCTATGTTGGATCGATCGGTGATTGTGTTCAGCAACAATATCTTGGTGTAATCGAGATCCAGAGAGCAGCATGAGGAGCATTTGAGAGATATTCTTGGAGTATCGAGATCGGAGAGGCTTTATGCCAAATTCTCCAAGTGTGATTTCTTGTTACAAGAGGTCTAGTTCCTGGGACACCTCGTTAATCAGAATGGGATGTTGGTCGATCTAGCCAAGATTGAGGCAATTATGAGATAGGAGGTGCCGAGATCCCCCACAGGGACCAGGAGTTTTCTGGGATTGGTCGGCTACTATCTCAGATTTATCACAGATTTCTCCAAGAGTTCCGTCCCCCTCACCAGGGTGACCCGGAAGGGCGTTACTTTTACTTGGGGTCCCGAGTAGTAGACCTAATTTGAGACTCTTCGCTAGAGATTGTACGAAGCCCTAGTGTTATCCCTTCCCGAGGGAGTAGAGGACTTTTTGGTTTTCTATGATGCATCCATATCCGGTTTGGGTGCAGTGCTGATGTAGAGAGGGCATGTGATAGCCTACGCATCGAGGCAGTTGAAGCCTCATGAGACGAGATATCCCACCCATGATCTAGAGCTGGGGGCGGTGGTGTTCGCCCTCAAGATCTGGCGCCATCATTTATATGGGGTTCGGTGTACCATATACACGAACCAAAAGAGCCTGAACTATCTCATGGACTAGCCCAACCTAAATATGCGAAAGAGGAGATGGTTGGATGTGGTGAAAGACTATGACTGTGAGATCCTTTATCATCCGGGCAAGGCTAACGTGGTAGCCGACGCTCTGAGCCGTAGAATAGAGAGCGCCCCGATCCAAGATGTGTGTATGAGGACGACGGTGATGAATCCAGTCTTAGATACCATTCGGGAGGCCCAGGCGGAGGACTTGAGACCGAAGAACCACAAGAGGGAGTGGGTGGTTGGGCAAGTTCCCAAGTTTGTGACAAATAGCCAAGGGCTTATGACTTTTCGAGGGCGAATTTGGGTGCCCTGAGCTCACCGTATCCTGATGAAGGAGGCACATAGATCGAAATTCTTGATCCATCCAGGAGCCACTAAGATGTACTTGGACCTGAACAGAGATTATTAGTGGCCTTGTATGAAGAGGGACGTGGCTTGGGTAGTTGACAGGTGCTTGACCTGTCGTCAGGTTAAGGCCAAGCACAAACGTCCTCATGGTCCATTGCAACCTCTAGAGATTCCCCAGTGGAAGCGGGAACAGATTTCCATGGACTTTATCACCAATTTTCTGAGAACTATGTGTGGAGTTGACACGATTTAGGTGATTGTGGACCGACTCAGAAAGAGCGCTCACTTCCTCGCCATCAATGAGAGTTCTTCTACAGAGAGATTGGCCGAGATTTATGTGAGGGAAGTGGAAGCTCGGCATGGAGTGTCGACCCCGATAGTGTCAGATCGAGATGGGTGTTTTACTTCCAGATTATGGAAAAAATTTCATGAGAAGTTGGGTACTCGGTTACACTTCAGTACCGCGTACCATCCGCAAACAAACCAGCAGAGCGAGTGGACGATTCATACGCTTGAGGACATGCTGCATGCATGCGTTATGGATTTCGGGGGAAGGACGGACACTTATTTTCCCTTGGCCGAGATTTCTTACAACAACAGCTATCATTCGAGTATTGGTATGCCTCCCTCTAAGCTTCTTTATGGGAGAAATTTTCGGACTATCAACTTCTTTAAGATCGAGATATGTGTTTTACATCCAGATTCTGGAAAAAAATTTCATGAGAAGTTGGGTACCCGGTTACACTTCAATACCGCGTACCATCCGCAAACAGACCGACAGAGCGAGTGGACGATTCAGACGCTTGAGGACATGCTGCATCCATGTGTTATGGATTTCGGGGGAAGGTGGGACACTTATTTTCCCTTGGCTGAGTTTTTTTTTTACAACAACAGCTATCATTCGAGTATTGGTATGCCTCCCTCTAAGCTTCTTTATGGGAGAAAGTGTCGGACTCCCATTTGTTGGGGGAGAGGTGGGGCAACGAGGAATGGGTGGCACTGAGATAGTGCTAAAGACAACTGAGCAGATTCAACAAGCCAGATAAAGGTTACTGATGGCCCAGAGTCGCTAGAAGAGTTATGCATATAGGCGACAATCCGAGCTGGAGTTCCAAGTCGTAGATTTTGTACACCTGAAGGTATCCCCTTGGAAATGGGTGATCCGATTCAGGAAACGGAGCAAGTTGGGGCCCCGAAACATCGGTCCTTTTAGGGTGACTGCCATAGTGGGTAGGGTAGCGTACCGTTTGGAGCTACCTGCGGAGTTGAGTCGGATTGATAACACCTTCCATGTGTCTTAGCTAAGGAAGTCTATAGCCGATGAGACGACAGTGGTACCACTAGAGGACATTCAGGTGGATGCGAGCCTGAATTACATTGAGAGACTGATTGTGATCATGGATCAAAAGGTGAAGGTTCTAAGGAACAAAGAGGTACCCCTAGCTCAGGTCTAGTGGCAACATCGGAGAAGTTCCGAGTTGACGTGCGAGCCGGAGTCCGAGATGCGAGAGCAGTATCCAGAGTTATTTTCGGATCATGACTTTGAGGGCGAAGTCTGATTCTAGTGGGTAAGAGTTGTAACATACAGACTTCCAGGTATATTATTTATTACTTAATTAATTATTTATCTATTGATCTACTCGATGAGTCGGTACTCCAACTTGTCGAGTAGAGTCGCGATGTGTCACGTGGGGTTAATGTCCTACTCGACGAGTAGGGTCGCCGAGTAGGGTCGCAGGTTTGGTCGCGGGTTCACGACTGGACTCGACGAGTCCAGATATGGACTCGGCGAGTCGACGCTGTTCAGCGGAAACCCTAGCCGTTCAGTATTGGGTTGTATATAAGGGTTATTATGCCGTCATTTCACGACTTTTGATCGATTGGGAAGAACCCTAGGCGACTGGGGCGGCTAGAGCAAGCTTGAAGGCCATTGGTGACCTTGAAGGAATTGTTGTGCAAGGAGGAGAAGGGTTTTAGCTAAAGGAACTGCAGGGAGTTCGAGTTCTGAAGTTTGGGGACATGGAAGGTACATCATTCAGGTAATAATTCGGATTACATTCTCCTGTGATTGATGTGTATATAGATTTAGGGTTTATGGAACCCATTTGGAGTCTAGATGGATTGTTGTGTTGTTATTTAACGTTTATAACCTTGTATTAGGACCCTTAGAGGTCCAGAAGGTCCCATGTTTGTATATTCGAGAATATATGTATCTCAGGAAGCAGTTCGATCGACTGCATGGCGTAGACTCGCCGAGTCGGATGATCAGACTCGGCGAGTAGCTTGAAGATTTACTGGGACTCGCCAAGTTTGTTCTTCAGGCTCGGCGAGTAGAGTCGGGGTGGCCCCGCGATTCTTCCACGAGGACCTCGTCGAGTCAAGAGGGATACTCGACGAGTAGAAAGGGATCATGCAGGAATTGGTGAGGACGACTAGACTCGCCGAGTCGCCAGGGTACTCGCCGAGTCCAGTCGAGATGGCCATTGACCCGAGTTGACCTGTGTGTAACGTTTTAGGGTCAGTTAACGTGGAAGATAGAAGTATTAAAAAGAGATATATGATGAGACAGGGAGCTTGTAGCTCGGAGGATCAAGTGCAAGAGATTTCAGGAGTTGCTATCTTCCAGTGTCCGCGAGGTGAGTCTTCTCACTATACTGTACCCGGAAGGGTTTGATTGTGTGACCGGAAGGTCGGATATGATATGTGACATGTATGCTATATGTGGTAAGTTATTTGTTATATGTGCTATGTATGTTATGGGCCGGAAGGCGATTATATTATGGGCCGGAAGGCAATATGTTATGGGCCGGAAGGCGATATGATGTGCGATGGACCGGAAGGTCGGCGTGGGTAAGGCCGGAAGGTTTACCCAGCAGGGACGGAAGTCCCCTGAGACACATGGACCGGAAGGTCGGGCCTGGAAAGGCGTATGTGCGTAAGTTGTATATTGGGGAACTCACTAAGCTTCGTGCTTACAGTATTTATGTTATGTTGTTTCAGGTTCTTTCAGTAACGCGGAATGGCATCGGCTCGATTGTACACACCGAGGAAAGAGTTGTATTTTGGAGGATCCTGGTTGTCTATTCAAATGAAAATGGAACTATGTTTTGTAATTCGAATATGAATAAGATTTTAAACAAGTGTTTTAATATTAAATTGATTATTTAAAAGAAAAATTTTGCTTTGAAAATCCACGGTGTTATAATTCTATTTCGAGTTATATTGTGCTTATATTGTCATATGCTTAGGTACTTTTCTTGTGAGTTTTGTACCTGCTTTGGTGTTATTTGACTCGGGTGCAAATCGATCCTTCGTATCATTAGCATTTAGTCATCACATCAGCATTCGACGACATGAGTTGAATCGACCTCTAATAGTTTCCATAGCCAATGAGCATGCAGTGTTCACTATTGATGTGATCCGGGGATGTGTGCTCGAGATTTTTTACGTCGAGTTTCCAATTGACCTGGTACTGATCTCGATGGGTGATGTCTGTGTCATCGTGCGCATGGATTGGTTGATCCGCTTTGGAGAAGCGATCGACTATGAGCGCCGGTTGGTGACTATACGAGACCTTAGTGGGGAGTGCTAACAATGTATAGCGAGGGTACCAGATCTTGGGCAGCTATCTACTCTGCCTCCAGGTCAAGGAATAGTTTACAGCAAGGTTGTATGGGATTCTTGGCGTATGTGATGGATTCACAGACAGTGTTAGAGAGGCCGAATTCTATCTCTGAGGTTCCGATAGTATGCGAGTTCCCTAATGTTTTCCCCAAGGAGTTATCTGGTGTGCCTCTCGAGAAGCAAGTGGAGTTTCGAATTGATTTGATTCCAGGACCGACACCTATCGCTAAGGAACCTTATCGCCTTGCACCACCTAAGATGCAAGAGTTATCCTCACAGCTCCAGGAGTTGTTAGGGAAGGGCTTTATTAGGCCGACTAGTTTGCCGTGGGCAGTGCCGATCCTTTTTGTCAAGAAAAAGGATGGTTCACACCGGATGTCCATTGATTACCGGGAAATGAACAAGCTGACGGTCAAGAACCGTTATCCACTTCCGAGGATCGACGATCTGTTCGATCAGTTGCAGGGTGACTCTTGGTTTTCCAATATCGATTTGAGGTCTGCATACCATCAGATGAGAGTCCGTGTGGAGGATATCCAAAAGACGGCCTTTGGGACTCGTTATGGGCATAACGAGTTCGTGGTGATGCCTTTTGGACTCACCAACGCACCGGCAGCGTTTATGGACCTCATGAACTGGGTGTGTAGGCCTATGTTGGATCGATCGGTGATTGTGTTCAGCAACAATATCTTGGTGTAATCGAGATCCAGAGAGCAGCATGAGGAGCATTTGAGAGATATTCTTGGAGTATCGAGATCGGAGAGGCTTTATGCCAAATTCTCCAAGTGTGATTTCTTGTTACAAGAGGTCTAGTTCCTGGGACACCTCGTTAATCAGAATGGGATGTTGGTCGATCTAGCCAAGATTGAGGCAATTATGAGATAGGAGGTGCCGAGATCCCCCACAGGGACCAGGAGTTTTCTGGGATTGGTCGGCTACTATCTCAGATTTATCACAGATTTCTCCAAGAGTTCCGTCCCCCTCACCAGGGTGACCCGGAAGGGCGTTACTTTTACTTGGGGTCCCGAGTAGTAGACCTAATTTGAGACTCTTCGCTAGAGATTGTACGAAGCCCTAGTGTTATCCCTTCCCGAGGGAGTAGAGGACTTTTTGGTTTTCTATGATGCATCCATATCCTGTTTGGGTGCAGTGCTGATGTAGAGAGGGCATGTGATAGCCTACGCATCGAGGCAGTTGAAGCCTCATGAGACGAGATATCCCACCCATGATCTAGAGCTGGGGGCGGTGGTGTTCGCCCTCAAGATCTGGCGCCATCATTTATATGGGGTTCGGTGTACCATATACACGAACCAAAAGAGCCTGAACTATCTCATGGACTAGCCCAACCTAAATATGCGAAAGAGGAGATGGTTGGATGTGGTGAAAGACTATGACTGTGAGATCCTTTATCATCCGGGCAAGGCTAACGTGGTAGCCGACGCTCTGAGCCGTAGAATAGAGAGCGCCCCGATCCAAGATGTGTGTATGAGGACGACGGTGATGAATCCAGTCTTAGATACCATTCGGGAGGCCCAGGCGGAGGACTTGAGACCGAAGAACCACAAGAGGGAGTGGGTGGTTGGGCAAGTTCCCAAGTTTGTGACAAATAGCCAAGGGCTTATGACTTTTCGAGGGCGAATTTGGGTGCCCTGAGCTCACCGTATCCTGATGAAGGAGGCACATAGATCGAAATTCTTGATCCATCCAGGAGCCACTAAGATGTACTTGGACCTGAACAGAGATTATTAGTGGCCTTGTATGAAGAGGGACGTGGCTTGGGTAGTTGACAGGTGCTTGACCTGTCGTCAGGTTAAGGCCAAGCACAAACGTCCTCATGGTCCATTGCAACCTCTAGAGATTCCCCAGTGGAAGCGGGAACAGATTTCCATGGACTTTATCACCAATTTTCTGAGAACTATGTGTGGAGTTGACACGATTTAGGTGATTGTGGACCGACTCAGAAAGAGCGCTCACTTCCTCGCCATCAATGAGAGTTCTTCTACAGAGAGATTGGCCGAGATTTATGTGAGGGAAGTGGAAGCTCGGCATGGAGTGTCGACCCCGATAGTGTCAGATCGAGATGGGTGTTTTACTTCCAGATTATGGAAAAAATTTCATGAGAAGTTGGGTACTCGGTTACACTTCAGTACCGCGTACCATCCGCAAACAAACCAGCAGAGCGAGTGGACGATTCATACGCTTGAGGACATGCTGCATGCATGCGTTATGGATTTCGGGGGAAGGACGGACACTTATTTTCCCTTGGCCGAGATTTCTTACAACAACAGCTATCATTCGAGTATTGGTATGCCTCCCTCTAAGCTTCTTTATGGGAGAAATTTTCGGACTATCAACTTCTTTAAGATCGAGATATGTGTTTTACATCCAGATTCTGGAAAAAAATTTCATGAGAAGTTGGGTACCCGGTTACACTTCAATACCGCGTACCATCCGCAAACAGACCGACAGAGCGAGTGGACGATTCAGACGCTTGAGGACATGCTGCATCCATGTGTTATGGATTTCGGGGGAAGGTGGGACACTTATTTTCCCTTGGCTGAGTTTTTTTTTTACAACAACAGCTATCATTCGAGTATTGGTATGCCTCCCTCTAAGCTTCTTTATGGGAGAAAGTGTCGGACTCCCATTTGTTGGGGGAGAGGTGGGGCAACGAGGAATGGGTGGCACTGAGATAGTGCTAAAGACAACTGAGCAGATTCAACAAGCCAGATAAAGGTTACTGATGGCCCAGAGTCGCTAGAAGAGTTATGCATATAG
The DNA here is from genome assembly GCF_002870075.4 of Lactuca sativa. Classification (NCBI taxonomy): domain Eukaryota; kingdom Viridiplantae; phylum Streptophyta; class Magnoliopsida; order Asterales; family Asteraceae; genus Lactuca; species Lactuca sativa. The sequence continues at coordinate 72,970,104 of NC_056623.2, read as the reverse complement.
GCGACAATCCGAGCTGGAGTTCCAAGTCGTAGATTTTGTACACCTGAAGGTATCCCCTTGGAAATGGGTGATCCGATTCAGGAAACGGAGCAAGTTGGGGCCCCGAAACATCGGTCCTTTTAGGGTGACTGCCATAGTGGGTAGGGTAGCGTACCGTTTGGAGCTACCTGCGGAGTTGAGTCGGATTGATAACACCTTCCATGTGTCTTAGCTAAGGAAGTCTATAGCCGATGAGACGACAGTGGTACCACTAGAGGACATTCAGGTGGATGCGAGCCTGAATTACATTGAGAGACTGATTGTGATCATGGATCAAAAGGTGAAGGTTCTAAGGAACAAAGAGGTACCCCTAGCTCAGGTCTAGTGGCAACATCGGAGAAGTTCCGAGTTGACGTGCGAGCCGGAGTCCGAGATGCGAGAGCAGTATCCAGAGTTATTTTCGGATCATGACTTTGAGGGCGAAGTCTGATTCTAGTGGGTAAGAGTTGTAACATACAGACTTCCAGGTATATTATTTATTATTTAATTAATTATTTATCTATTGATCTACTCGATGAGTCGGTGCTCCAACTTGTCGAGTAGAGTCGCGATGTGTCACGTGGGGTTAATGTCCTACTCGACGAGTCCGAGAGCCGACTCGCCAAGTAGACGTTGGTCTGAGAAACCCTAAATCCCCGGGTTTGGGGCCTATTTAAAGGCACTTATAGCCTCATTTGCGGCTACACTTCCCTAAGAGAAACCCTAATCTCCCTTTTAACTTTGAGAGAGAGAGAGAGAGAGAGAGAAAGAGAGAGAGAGAGAGAGTTAACGTTGACCTTTTTGGTGTACCTTTGGAAGAGAAGAATAGGTTTTCAAGTAAGTAGCAATAGGAGGCTGTTAGATCTATTGGTTATTCATCCAAGAGCTCTTGTTAAAGGTATAAAGTTAAAACCTTTCTCATTTGTTTGGGTAGATCTCAAATTTTTAGAGATTAGGGATTCTTTTCTATATATTATTAGGACTTTGAGGATTTTGAGTTCATGTCGAGGTTTGGACTTCAGATCTGGACCTTCTGAGGTCCCTAGCATCCAAAGGTCCCTGCTTTATTCAGCCTTAGTGGAACTCTTGAGTGAAAAACCCATATTAGAGCATGTTCTTGCCATTCCATGCCCAAAGTGTCATGCATGGACATAAAGTATGTGACTTTACATGATAAATGAGCCCTGAGAATGTAGATCTAGAGTTTGGGAAAGTCTTCTTCCTTGAAATCGTCTGATTAGGGAAAGAGTCTGAATGGACTCGCCGAGTCAAGGAGCCGACTCAATAAGTCGGTTAGGGTTTGTCCCGATGAACTGTCAATGCTGTTACTCGGCGAGTTAGGGGTTAACTCGACGAGCTGGACCATCATTAGGACCTCTGAGTAGCGACTGGACTTGAGGAGTCACATGAGTGCACTCGGCGAGTCAGGTCAAACTGGGATTGTTGACTCGAGTTGACTTATGTTAACTTTAGGGTTTCGCCAACATAAGTAATGGAGACCATGGACGGGTAAAATGGTATTTTACCTATTCCAAGAGTTAGAGAGAGAGAGAGAGAGAGAGAGAGAGTAAGAGAAACTTTTGGAGTATTTGAGTAAGAGTGGGGGTATTGATTAGAGATACTTATCTAATGTGTTAGGCGGAGGCTAGTTCGGGATTTTTGAGTATGTGACTGTTACTTGCTAGTTTACGAGGTGAGTCTTCTCACTATACTTTACCTAGAGTGGTATTTATGTGTCACCAGAGGATCGTATGTGCATACTTGAGTTATGCATTTTTCTATGTGATATATATGATATTGTATGTGTTACTAAGACTGGACCGGAAGGTCCAACGAGCTGTGAAACCGAAGGGTCCTCACTGAGACCGGACCAGAGGGTATAATGAGCCATGGGACTGGAGGGTCCCACTGAGACATATAGACCGGAGGGTCTTACAGATTTATAGCCTCGAGTGGCTAATGTGTTGTATGTGGTATTTTGGGGAACTTACTAAGCTTCATGATTACCGCGTTATGTGTTTCAGGTACTTCCAAGGATCGTGGGAAAGCACCGACTTGATTGTACACACACATCTGAGCTGGAGTTATATTTATTTTGATCCTGGATTCGTGATAAACAATTTTTGAACTATTTACTGATTTTTGATACTTGAAGTTTTTGGAGATAATGTGATATGTGTTTTATTGTGTTTGAAAAATGAAAGTTTTGGTTTATAAATTTATGTCGTTACAGTTTTATAATTAACTTTCCAAGGGAACAAGATATACACGGTCTTATGCTAATGGATTCAGGGAAATTATGGTCCTTCAATAGGTGCCCATGTGTATTCTCAGTTATCCTTCGCGTCATTGGTAATCTTGGGTGGCCCAACTTATCATTCCATAAACAGAATGTCCCATGATCACAATGTTTTTCTTTGATTACCATATTTGATTCAATCATATGTATATATGTATAATGCAGACTAGAATAGGGTGTCGGTAGTTTTCAAGCACATTGTTTTTGTCTATAATATACATATATTTCTTATTTCCAATGTTCATGGTTTTGTGTCCTATCCTTTGAAATATATGTCATTAAAACTCATTAAGTTTCTATTAGAATTTGGAGAAAATAAGGCATTTTCTATACAAAAGCTTGTACCATTTGGTAATAAAAAATGGGCTTTCCCTGTTCCCTCTATCATGCCTGGAAGACTTGATGTTTTATGTATGACTACTTTTCTTGGTATTTATTTTGAAAAATATTTCTTTGATTTTAAAATAGTGTGTACTACCACTATCTTTTATACAAAGATCTCCAACCATTTCTTGGTGTTGTACTCTATTTGGACTCATATTAAACTTCACATATGAAAGAAATAATAAGTCAATAAAAATAATCATATTAATTATTATAAAGAAAGCTCATTTATAGTAGGAAAGACAATACATGAACTAAAAAGGAAGGAAAAATAAGTTTACTAGAACAATAATATCAAATTTTAGTTCATGTCTTCCATGTCATTGCAAAAATCAACAATAGGTAGCGGAGTGCATTCAATATTATCAATGAAGTTTGCTTCTTTTCCTTTTCCATTGAGGGACTCTTGATAAAGTTGAGAGAGATGTGTAGGTGTACGACAAGTCCTTGACCAATGGCATGTGCTACCACATCTATAACATGAACCATTAAATTTATATGATGTCCCATCATCATGCCTTCCTAATTTGGCCTTGCCTTGTTTATATACATTGTTTCTTTGTGAGGATTGGTATTTATTCATTTTCTGGCCACAACCACGATTATTACCTTGCCACGACCAGAATTATAGTTTTGATTATAGCTTTGGTTTCGATTAAAATAACCACATCCTCTTCCTCAACCACGACCACGTCCTCGTCCACATGTATTGTTTCGATGACGATCAATATTTATATCATTTGCTTTAGGAAGTGTTATTGATCCTGTTGGACAAGATTCATGGTTTTACATCAAGATTTCATTGTTTTCTTTGCAACAACCATGCATGCATTCAGTTTAGAATATTTTGTGAAATTTTGCAATCAATAGTGTTGCATCAAGGTAAAGTTTGTTGCATGAAATGTGGAGTAAGTTTTCTCCAACATATCTTCATTGGTAACTTCTTGTCCAACAATACTTGAGTTGTGAACACATTCTAAAAAAGATAAGTTGTATTTATTTACTCTCTTGAAGTATTGAAACTTCAGTATTGTCACACCCTCGACCGACGGCGGAAACGTCGAGGTGCGCTAGGTAAACCAGTAATCATAGTTATTGAACATACATTGAACAGTACAAATATAATCTTTTATTATTACCGAAATAGAAATTACATTGACAAGATTATTGTTGAAATACTACACAAGCCTAACGATTTGGCGTTCACAATTGTATGATAAGAATATCGGAGGATCTTCTGTACAAACTCTTCTGACCTTATAAATAACCTGAGAATACATGCATTAAGATACGTCAACAAAATTGTTGGTGAGTTGTACAGGTTTTGACACAAAGTATTTTTATACCCAAAAATGTTTTATAAAATTTATCTGGTTGACTGGATTTTATAAACACGTACTTTTCTATCGAAAGTATAAAATAATTGAGTCATAAAAGTATATTGAAACTCATTTAGAAATGTCATTTGCTCAAATTCAAAAATACACCTTTTGTAATATATATATATATATATATATATATATATATATATATATATATATATATATATATATATACACACCAAACTTATAATATATTTTTACAGTCCCATTGCCAAAATGCTTTTTATATAAAGATTTCGAATACCAAATTGTGTAAAATAAAGTCATATCATGCTTTGTGAAAACATAAAATAACCAAATTTACTCTTGAAACTTTGTACAAAAGTTCGTATAGTTTATATGTAAAACTCATAAGTTTCAAATTTTATAAACTTTGTAAATTTGTGTCATATTGTTAATTAAGTATTATCTTACTAAATTTGGAAATCGACACTTAACCAGTAGGGCAAACTCATCCCAAAATAATTTTCAATAACCGGTAAATTATAAACGCATATTTTACCACTCATATAATTTCAACGACAAATATTAACCATTATGTTTACAATTCTATTCTTTGAAACGTCTCTGCTTACGAAGAATTGTGTCGTAGGGAGGGGTAGTTAACAACCTAAACACTCTTACACACTCCGCCCAAATTGGGAGAATTGAATCAATCTAGATCTATACATCTTCGAATAAAATCTTCAATATATCAATTTGCCCATAACCGATACTATTCGTCGCTCCTCCACAAGCCACATAGGCACAATAAACAAGGCACACAGGCACAATATAAATATAAATGGAGGAATCGAGATCATTACTGACGTTTAAAAGCAGTCATATAGTAACGAAGAAAGAAACATTTGACGCATGTTGCCTCGTCAGACGAAGTTGTAGCTAGCAACCACAGACGGAAAATAACCATTCACATAAATCTTTCCATAAGAAATAGATCTACACCAGGGTTCTTTATTATAAATCTATGTCGTGTACATAAACCTACAGTATATGATTCCTCCTGGATTAACGGTTATGGAGCTAGGTGTTGATTCCAGGATTTGATCCCTACAAAGGAAAAATATATTGGATTAGTGTCTAAGTTCATAACTATTTTGGTATGTACTTGACCCGATGGTGCATGGTCCTTTTGGGTTGCCTTCACCAAAGCAACTTGATAGGATGAATTATGGAGAGAAATGATTAAATATGATTTATTAATATATTATGAGAATAATATATTAAAGGAGAAATCATATTGTTTAATTAATATTAGTCAATAATTAATTAGTAATTAGTTTTGTGACTAAAAGAGATTAATTAAACTTAAAGGACTGGAATTGTAATTATAAGATAATTGCAATTTGGGCCATGGATTGCCTTATATTAAGGAGTGGACGAATTCTATGGAAAACCCATGGGGAAATCGTCCAAAGCCTTAAGGAAAGGAATCTATGGGTTGCTTAGGGCTTAAGCATCCAAATTAGGGTTTCCTTGTTAGATAACCCTAATTGCCTCCTATATATATATATATATATATATATATATATATATATATATATATATATATATATATATATATATATATATATATATATATCCCTTATGACCCAAAAAACGTGGCTAAGCATCCTTCTAGGGTTTCACACGTTTTAGGGCAGCCTCCTTTCTATCTCATCTTCATCCTCTTGCTCTTGGTGTTTGTGAACCATTAGAGGAGTGACATTTGTGACTCTAAGCTTTCAAAAGTCAATACAAGGAGGAATTGAGATTGTTATTGCTACATAACAATCAAGGTAATATCTTAAACCTATTCTCATGTTAATATGATTACTTGAATGCTAGAATTAGGGTTTATAGTCTTGGATAACTTGCATGTACAATAGAGAAACCTAGATCCAAGCATTAGGGTTTGTATGAGCACATAGGATGTTCTTATGACCAAAACCCATCAGTGGTATCAGAGCCTTGATTGGTTTCTATTGTATTGATGCTTTGTTTGTTTGTTCAAGATTTAAAATTGAAATTTTGGGATTCTGGGGGCTGAACTCGCCGAGTCTATAGATGAACTCGCCGAGTCCATGCTGACTCGACGAGTCCATGCCTGACTCGACGAGTCTGTTGGTCAGAAAGAGGGAAAAACGGGATTTCTTGTTGTTTTTGCTTGAGGATACTTGCCTTATCATATTAGATCAATATAAATCCGATTTTTTGATATATATGAGTATATTCTTGATCTAATTGAAGATATTTATCAATTAATAAAATATTTGTTTCCTTATGTGATAACTGATTAATTATTTTGATTAAATTGGTAAATTGTTTTGCAAGAAATCATTAAATAAATCAAATATGGATAAATATGTGATTAAATGTTAATTTATATTATTTGTTAATTGATCCTTGTGATTATGAAAAGTTTCATATTTTCCCCTTTAGGTTTTATAGTTTAAATTTGACCTCAAAACTTTTGTTGTTTTGAAATTTAAATAGTTGAAACCCTATTATTTTGAAAAATGTTTCAAAACTTGCCCTCAAGTTTTGTAATTTAAAAGTTGATTAAAAGGTTTAATTTAGGAATGTTAAATTCTAAAACTCTAATATTGTTGTGAAAAGTTCAAATCACACCCTTATGGTTTATTAATTAATTAAGGTGTATAATTAAAGGAGGTTTAATAAATCCATAAAAGTTTAGGTTTACAATTTAATTGAATTAAAAGTATAATTATTAAATTTGACCACCTAGTATTTTGAAAGTGTAAAATACACCCTATACTATATATAACATTAAAAGTCTAACATTATATATATGTATGAGTAAAAGTCAGTCTTACCGTTAGTAGGCCTCATTCACGAAGTTGGTCTATAAGGGGTGTTTAAGAAAATTAAAATGGCGATTGAATGGGTATCCACTCTTACCCACCGCACTCTTGACTAGTGGAGGGTCGTTAGCCGAACGGGTAGGATAGGACGAAACCTTCCATTATAAGTATAATTTAGTACAAAAGTAACTAAATGTTTTTCAAATTCCCAATCTTAGTTACTTAGGAAAAAGTGAATTGATGCAATTCCATGAAATTACACTTTGTGCCCTTGCGAAGACGTTAGTGGAGCGTGTGTGGTTTACCGGCACACTAAATGGTTCTAAGCAAAGGTAGCAAAGGGTGACTCAATGTTTGTCATATTTCGGTGGAGCGTGTGTGGTTTACCGGCACATCGAATAGGTGACTGTAACATGTGGGGGCACCATGTAAGTTTGCATGGTTATTCACACCCGCTTTATGATCCTCGGCATCCCAGTCACAAACAAGAGGGGCATATCGAGATTTAAACATGCCATTGAAATGTTCAATGAATCTCAAAGGATCTAGGAGTTTTCAGAGATTTAAAACTTAAATTTCTTTTTCGTTTTTCATGGTGGAAATTAGTGAATCGTCATTCACTTACCTTCAAATGTTCTGCAATTTGGGTTACGGCATCCCTCTCCCGAGTTGTAGAATATTGTGTTGGGGTCCTAGCCTTAGTATCTCATTTGGGTGATTTACTAAGGACTCAATAAATCAACTAACTTGAATTTGTTTCTCCCGTTTTGTAGATGTCAAAATTCGACAACTATGGTCTTCCCAAATCTCGTGGAACAAGCATTCCACATGAAGATGGTATTCCACGATTCGATCGAGGAAAAAGAAATCATGCTTCACTTCCTCCTCCTCCTCCTCCAATTGTTTTCCCTAACCCACAAGATCGAAGAATTGAAAGGTTCAACATCACTAAAGCCCTATTGGAAATGAAACATGAAGATGGCAAATCCGTGTGTGCCCACATTCTAGGAATGAAATCACACATCGATAGGTTGATTATGTTGGGTGTGTCATTTCCCGATGAGTTGGCTGTGAACTGGGTTCTGCAGTCACTCCCTGAATCATATAATGAGTTCAAAAGAAAGTATTATATGATGGATCGTGACGACAACCTCATTGACCTAACTTACATGCTCATTGCTGCTGAATCAGAAACGATTTGGCAAAGGAATGGAGCATATTTGTTGGGAAAGTCAACCGACCATGCTTCCGAGGACGTTCTAGGAGAACCGACCTGCGTTTGCTGCCAAAAGAAAGGGCGTTAAATACAAGTCTACCCTAAGAGCCTGAAGATTCCAGAAGATGGGAGAGTCAAAGAGTATGGCTGTGCTTCAGGTAAAATCCACTATCTAACTCCGTTAAGTTCCTATTCATTGATTCTTAATACATGATCTGATAAGATTGCATTTGAATGTTTTTTAGGATCGGTGAAAAGAAAGGAAGTTTGGTGAAAGAGCAAGATGAATCTAATCACAAGAAATCGATCTTGATCGCATGGACTTGAAGATTAGATTTTGAGCTTAGATAGTTATGATAGAGTTGTTAGAAATTTTCTTTTTGAAATACAAAGCTTTCAATGGATTTTACATTGTAAGGACAAATGTTTTCCGTTGCTTTTATAAATAAAATAAATTTTGGTTTGACTTATTTATTTATTTGTTTACTTCCTTGCAAAGAAATTGTTATGAAAATTGATGTTTGAATATTTCTACAACAAATGGATATGATTCTTATTTATGGTGTTTATGGAAAGGTCAAGAATTTACCAAATAGGGAGAGTTTCTAATCACCTAAGTTTCAATTGGACAGAAATTTGGAATCACGCAACTTGGTTGCATGATGAATGAGAAATTTCATATTTGGAATTAGACTAATTCGTTGACAAAGTGTCAAGTGAAGGACTAGGAGATCGAGTACACAAAGTTGTGTGTTGGTCAAAGTCCACCATAATAGTAACAAGATATTCGTCATGATTTACTAAAAGTTTAATAAATATGATTATACTTATAAGATTAAGTATAATTCGGAATTGATTAAAAAGGTTTAAATCAATAGCAAAACAAATAAGAAGAATCAAGTAGTGTTAACGAAAACGCGTACTTGCAAGTATACGAGGTCGTGCAAGTAATATAGTCATAAAACCAGATATCGAACCCACAGGGACTATCCTATTCTAAGAAAGAGTGAACTAGGCAATTGATTGCAAAAGTGATTGGTTTTATTAAACTAAGGAAACAATTAAAATAAAATTAAACTAAATTCACCAAGGTAAAAACGAAAAATAAAATAATCGAACAAAGAAAGAAAACAATTGAACAATTTAACAATTATGAGAAAAACGGGATTCGGTTAACTTATACGGGTTCAATGATTCTTCTAATGCAACTAATTTGTCAAACCAATTATATAGAAACGAATAACATAACACCAACAAAAGTTATCAATTACCTCTCGGTCTCATGATTCGATTTAAAAAACATTCACTCATATCTCTATGTAGTTTATGATTTTAAAAAACATTAAGTCCGATGGTTTTGTTAAAAATGTCCTAACACACGTCTATGTTAAGTTTAAGCGAGAGAACGAAACCGCACATTCATATTCAAACGATGTCACAAATAAAGCTTATCTCGAAGTCAATATAAGCATGTAAATATTAAATTTAAACCAAGTAAATTAACCCTAACCAACGTTGATCAAATGTTAGCCAAAATCAAAGTTACCGATCAAAATTTATATTTTTAAAATAAGAACACATTTGAATATGCTATTCGATTTCAACAAAATTGGTTCAAACAAAATCAACTACATTAAAATTATCATCTCATCCTAGTCAACCAAACCCTAAAGATTATTACTCCATAAAATTAAAATTGATAATAGTGGATAAACAAAGTTTAAACATCATATTTAAAACAACCATAAAACTAACACACAATGAAAAACAAGTTATGAACCGAAAGCAAGTTACATAGCAGGAGAAGCAAAAATAAATAAATAAACAAAATAACTAGAAAGTTAAATAGATGACCAAATTGATTTACTTGGTATATGTGATTGCTACATACGTAGCCTCAAGAACGAAGTCATATGTCCTCTTCAATCGCAACAATCGTGGTGGCTGAAGGAATGGCGGCCATCTTATCTTCGTAGGTATTTTCTGTGCGTATTTTTTTTATTCGTGTCACCCCCCATTTGATCGCCTAACAATTATTATATAGATCATAATTACATGAATGATCCTCCAACCTTCACACATTGCATAACTTTATCCCTTTGCTTTCAACTTTCAGCATGTTACAACTTTAGTCCTTTATCTTTCAACTTTATTTCAAAATTTACTTTAGCTTTTGATTTTCGTCCAGCAAACTAACTTCAACTTCCAAGTCGATTTTGAACTGGAAAACGACTGAATTATTGAAAACTCAAAACACGAAACTTGTAGATAATTGTGTCTAGTTTCCGAAACATCTTGAATCGCCTAAGTCGGAGTCCCGAGGAGCCGGATATGATGAAAACACTGAGACGTGGTCAATCTGCCAAACATCTTTTATTCACCTTATTTACTCGTGATGAATTTTTCTTCTTTCAAATCCGTCAATTCCTTGCTGAAGCCATTTGGACATTATAATATGAGTCCAACTCCCACCAAGACTCGTTGAATAAGTGGTGGGGGCCTAAGAAGCTTAGGCAATCTTGTATTCACAAGATAAAATCCATTAATTCCTTTTAGATTTTTGAACTTCATAAGAGGAAGTCAAACTCCCACCATGACCCGTAGACTAGGCGGTGGGGAACCCATGAAACACAGGTTGCACTTGCATTAACAAGTAAAATGAATACCGTCAATTCCGATGCAAAGCACGATGTGCTATATTATGGATTTCGTGCAAGAAAACCATCTCCCACCAACCTGTAGAATAGGAGGAGGGGAACTCAAGAAACTCGAGTTGCACTTGTGATGACAAGTGGTGATGAAAGCTGTCAATTCCTTTAAGAATTTTGGACTTCATAAGAAGAAGCCCAACTCTCATCGTCCTATAGAATATGAGATGAGGAACACATGCAAGACAGGTCAAAAACCCAACTGAATGGGTAGAAAAACACCAACCGAGAAATATTATGTCGATTACACTCATTAACGTAAATTTATCTTTTTAAGCTCAAAAAATGATGTAAACTGTAAAATCTGGGGACAAAAATAAGTTTTTTAGTTCATTTAGAGATCGAAAAACGAGCACTAAACACATCCCCAAACTTTAAACATTGCTCATCCCGAGCAATAAAAATAGAATAAAAAGAATACTCCCTGATAGTATGTCGTCTCACATGATATGATAAACCAAGAACGTATATTGTGACGGCTGATCTCTAAGTATAGCTTAAACTTTTTGTTTTCCACGACTCTGACTTCATCACCAACTACCTGGATAGCAAACAAGGGCTGCACACTCGACAAATTTATTAGAACAAAACAAATAATAAGAAATGAAATAAGCAACAATGCAAAAATGAAAATAATTGAAATAAACAAAAAAAAACAAAAGCAAAAATAAAACAAAAATAATAATACTAAAACTAATAATAATAAAAATTAAAAAAAAAAGAAAATGAAAATAAAAAATAAAAAATAAAACAAACAAATTACTCTTCAACCTGCTTCAAATGAAGCACCATCACTTCCTCTTTTCATTCTCCAAAATGGTATTTGTCTCGTTGTTTGATCACCCAAATCCTTTCTCTCGTTGTCTCTTTTCAAAATCTCCTTGCCTTGCCATTTCTCATCCCCAAACTTTTGAATTTTGGTAAATTCATGACTTTGTATTTTGAACTCTTTATGCCTCAACAAGTGCTTCATCCTTTTCTTTCTAACCTTCACCAAGTGTTCTGAAGGCCACTTCAACTCTAAATCATATACTTTTTCAAGGGATGGCAAAGATGATTCAATCACACTATCATTCAAGTCATGCTTCTCCTTGACCTGACTCACTACACGTTTAACTGTGGACTCTCTATTTTCCTCCATGTTACGAGTCACCTTGTTCAAGTGGGCCTCCTTTAAATCTACCAATCCATTTGTAACTCGTATGAATGAGCATTCTTCCACATTAGAAGGTTTTTTGATAGCCTTAAACATATTAAAAGTCTTTTGCTCGTCATTTACTCTCAATGTAACCTTTCCCTTTTTGACATCAATTAAAGCATCAGCAATTGCCAAAAATGGCCTCCCTAAGATTATTCCACAATCATCTTCAGCTTCATAATCCAAAATGATAAAATCAGCTGGAATGAAAAGATTATCAACCTTGATAATGATATCCTCTATTTTACCTTCTGGATATACCATAGATCGGTCTGCTAGCTGGAGTGAAACTGTGGTCGGTCTAGCTTCACCAAGTCCTAATTTTCGAAAAATTGACAAAGGCATTAAATTGATACTTGCACCAAGGTCACACAAACCAATCTTGTTAAATTTTCCAATTTTGCACGGTAGAATGAAACTACATGGATCATCCTTCTTCACAGGTAATCTATTTTTGATTATTGACGTGCAACTTTTCGTCATTGCAACAGTCTCAAACTCTCTCCAAACTCTTTTCCTTGTAAGAACTTCCTTCATGAACTTTGCATATGTGGGCATTTGTTTTAAGGCTTCAACAAAAGGGATGTTGATATGAAGTTGAGAAAGGATCTCTAGAAACTTCTTAAATTGCCCATCATCTTCGTTGGATTTACTTTTCCTAGGTGGGAAAGGTAAGGTTGTTGGTGCAACTGTCGCACCAGTTCGAGCATCTTTTCCTTGGGCTTTCTTTTCCAACACTTGGACTTGAACTTGTTAGAGCTTCGTTGTTCGGTTTCTTCTGCCCGTACTCCTCATCGGTTATGTCCTCAATCTCGACATACTCTTTTTCATCATCTTTCAATTCTTGCTTCTTTTTATGAGTCTTAACACTTACCGGGTGCTGCTCATCATCGGTGACTGGTAAGTCATAATTCTTTGGAGCTAACTCCTTTCCCGATCTAAGTGTGATGGCATTACATTGCCTCTTATCATTGACATTACCTGGATTTTGGGTGTTACTTGGCAACGTTCCAGGTTCTCGTGAGTTTAGTGCTTGTGCTAATTGCCCTAATTGATTTTATAAATTTCTCATAGCAATTTCTTGATTCTTTTCACGTGCCTCAGTCTTTTGATCTTGTTTTATCATAAACTCCATCATTGCTTTCTCGAAAGGTGACATCTCTTGATTTGATGAAGGCGTTGCTGGTTTTGAACTACTTCCTGATGCCTGGTGGAATGCGCCTCCATGTGGTCCTACTTGCTGATTTGGCATATGATAAAACCCCGGCGGGTTTTGAGGCCTTTGCTGAAACTGCTCTTGCTGAGATTGCATATGTTATTGTTGCTGTCCACCCCATGAGAAATTAGGATGATTTCTCCATCCTAGATTGTATGTTTCAGAGTATGGATTGTTTTTTCGTGGGAAATTTTGTCTGTCCATGAAAAATACGGATTCAGGATTCTGTGGGCACTCACTATAATCATGGATGCCTTGACAAACCACACAAAAGTCAACCTTCTTCTCTTTCATCCCATTGCTTGACATCATATTCTTCATCATGCTCTTGATTGTGGCCAACTCGGCTGCTAATGCATCATTTTGAGCTGCAAGACGAACTTCAGCCGGTGTACTTCCTTTCGAACCACTTGCATGTACCCTATCTGTGGGCCACTGGAAATTATTAGTTGCTATTCTATCCAATATCTCCACGCTCTCCTCATATCTCTTTGTAAGCAATGCTCCTCCAGCTGATGTATCTACTAGCATGCATGTTTGAGCATCCAAACCTTGGTAAAATGTCTCAAGTTTCACATCGTCAGGGAGTCGATGTGTTGGACATTTTCTTAGCAAATTGTTCCATCTCTCCCACACTTCCCATAACGATTCACCATCCATTTGTTGGAATGATGTGATGGCGTTTCTTAGATTTGCATTTCGAGTGGGTGGGAAAAATCTTTTTAGGAATTTTTCTCTTAATTCCTCCCACGTGGTGATGGAATCAGAAGGCAAAGACTCAAAACAGTCTCGAGCTTTCCCTTGTAGTGTGTATGGAAATAATCTCATCCTAAATGCATCAGCCGTCATACCTCTTTGTTTGAAATTATCGCACATCTGGTTAAAGGAACGCAGATGGGACAAGGGCTCATCACTAGGCATACCTCCAAAGAGACCATTGTTATTGATCATCTGAAACATCACAGGTTTGAATTCAAAATTGTCAGCATTAATTGTTGCGCTGACAATTGGCGGGTTTGTTCCTTCGAAACCTCTGTTTCCATTATTGTTTTTGTTTCCGTTATCTCCCATATCTTCTTGATTCCTAAGTCTCCTCAACCCTCTCAAAGTTCTTTCAATCTCCCAATCAAGCAAAAATTCAGGTGGTCTGAATCTTCGACCGGCCAGAGTAAAATATCCTCAAGATGTTTAAGAGTCTAATAAATACCTAATGTTCTAACTTAAAAATAAAAATATTTCCCGGCAACGGCGCCAAAAACTTGTTGACGAAAACGCGTACTCGCAAGTATACGAGGTCGTGCAAGTAGTATAGTCGTAAGACCAGATATCGAACCCACAGGGACTATCCTATTCTAAGAAAGAGTGAACTAGGCAATTGATTGCAAAAGTGATTGATTTTATTAAACTAAGGAAACAATTAAAATAAAATTAAACTAAATTCACCAAGGTAAAAACGAAAAATAAATTATGAGAAAAACAGGATTCGGTTGACTTATACGGGTTCAATGATTCTTCTAATGCAACTAATTTGTCAAACCAATTATATAGAAACGAATAACTTAACACCAACAAAAGTTATCAATTACCTCTCGGTCTCATGATTCGATTTAAAAAACATTCACTCATATCTCTATGTAGTTTATGATTTTAAAAAGCATTAAGTCCAATGGTTTTGTTAAAAATGCCCTAACACACGTCTATGTTAAGTTTAAGCGAGATAACGAAACCGCACATTCATATTCAAACAATGTCACAAATAAAGCTTCTCTCGAAGTCAATATAAGCATGTAAATATTAAATTTAAACCAAGTAAATTAACCATAACCAACGTTGATCAAATGTTAGCCAAAATCAAAGTTACAGATCAAAATTTATATTTTTAAAATAAGAACACATTTGAATATGCTATTCGATTTCAACAAAATTGGTTCAAACAAAATCAACTACATTAAAATTATCATCTCATCCTAGTCAACCAAACCCTAAAGATTATTACTCCATAAAATTAAAATTGATAATAGTGGATAAACAAAGTTTAAACATCATATTTAAAACAACCATAAAACTAACACACAATGAATAATAAGTTATGAACCGAAAGCAAGTTACATAGCAGGAGAAACAAAAGTAAATAAATAAACAAAATAACTAGAAAGTTAAATAGATGACCAAATTGATTTACTTGGTATATGTGATTACTACATAGGTAGCCTCAAGAACGAAGTCATATGTCCTCTTCAATCGCAACAATCGTGGTGGCTGAAGGAATGGCGACCATCTTATCTTCGTAGGTATTTTCCATGCGTATTTTTTTTATTCGTGCCACCCCCCATTTGATCGCCTAACAATTATTATATAGATCATAATTACGTGAATGATCCTCCAACCTTCATGCATTGCACAAATTTATCCCTTTGCTTTCAACTTTCAGCATGTTACAACTTTAGCCCTTTATCTTTCAACTTTATTTCAAAATTTACTTTAGCTTTTGATTTTCTTCCAGCAAACTAAATTCAACTTCCAAGTCGATTTTGAACTGGAAAACGACTGAATTATTGAAAACTCAAAACACGAAACTTGTAGATAATTGTGTCTAGTTTCCGAAACATCTTGAATCGCCTAAGTCGGAGTCCCGAGGAGCCGGATATGATGAAAACACTGAGACGTGGTCAATCTGCCAAACATCTTTTATTCACCTTAATTGCTCGTGATGAATTTTTCTTCTTTCAAATCCGTCAATTCCTTGCTGAAGCCATTTGGACATTATAATATGAGTCCAACTCCCACCAAGACTCGTTGAATAAGTGGTGGGGGCCTAAGAAGCTTAGGCAATCTTGTATTCACAAGATAAAATCTGTTAATTCCTTTTAGATTTTTAAACTTCATAAGAGGAAGTCAAACTCCCACCATGACCCGTAGACTAGGCGGTGGGGAACCCATGAAACACAGGTTGCACTTGCATTAACAAGTAAAATGAATACCGTCAATTCCGATGCAAAGCACGATGTGCTATATTATGGATTTCGTGCAAGAAAACCATCTCCCACCAACCTGTAGAATAGGAGGAGGGGAACTCAAGAAACTCGAGTTGCACTTGTGATGACAAGTGGTAATGAAAGCTGTCAATTCCTTTAAGAATTTTGGACTTCATAAGAAGAAGCCCAACTCTCATCGTCCTATAGAATAAGAGATGAGGAACCCATGCAAGACAGGTCAAAAACCCAACTGAATGGGTAGAAAAACACCAACCGAGAAATATTATGTCGATTACACTCATGAACGTAAATTTATCTTTTTAAGCTCAAAAAATGATGTAAACTGTAAAATCTGGGGACAAAAATAAGTTTTTTAGTTCATTTAGAGATCGAAAAACGAGCACTAAACAAGTAGGCAGAAAGATAAAAGATTCTCCATTCTAAGAAGAAGGGAGAGTAGCTTTTATGCTTTATGATAAGTCTTAATGATTAAGAATCATATCTCAATTGATCCTCTAAGTAAGTCTTAGTACAATTGTATGTTTAAGAAGAGGAATCAAGAATTGAAGAAATGGTTAAATCAAGAAGTCAATCATACTTCGTTCCAAGACAGGTCTTAGAGTTAAGATTGTAACAATGAGTGAAAAGTATCAAGAAGGTTTATAACATTCATCAAATGTGGAAAGTTGTGATGTCTGGGATAAGACAAAGACCAACTAGAACCAATTTATGAAGTGTTTTTGATAAAAGCTACACTAACTCTTGAATATTTGTTTGTTAAGAATTTGTTATTAACAAGAGAATCGTATATGTCAAGGAGTCAGTGGGAGTTTTAATGGTCTTGAAAGGATTCAAGAACAAATCAAATAAACCTTATCGATCATCACTAGCACATGAGTTGAGGTTTACAACCTATCTTGTTGACATTATTTTGTTTTTGTGCTGTTCCAATTGAGTTAATTATGCATGTGAGCCCTATGAGTTCTCATTTGAACGCATAAAAGGCAAGGACCTTGATCAATGAAAAGTACATTGATGAGAAAAGGTGAAATGCTTAACTACTTGGAAGACATGGTGGGCAGCTATGCTACCATAAGGCAAGAAATCAAGACTAAGAAAGTTTGGTCCATATGAGTTTGAATTTGTCATGAACTTTGGTTTTGACAAATTCACATGGATAGGAACACATACACCATTAAAATTTAAGTGTCATAAGATTTCCTCCTTGATGAAAATGACTGTGAGAAAATGCTTTCACTAAGAGAGATTTTAAGAAGATAGTGATTGTGAAAATTGTATTCTCAAATTCAATTATGGTTACGGTATCCCTTTCCATGATTTGAATTGTGAGGTTTGGCAATTAGTCTTAATTGTTGAGTTATCTAAAGGAAAGGTGTATAAGTTTAGATAAAGGATTATTAAAGCATTAGGTATTTGAAACATGAACTTAAGAAATTCAATAAGTATTGTTTTTCTGGAAGTTAAGCTGGTTTCTGAATACATGTCAAAGCTAGTGGGAGCATAAGTGTTATGTTTATAATAATCATCATGATAGTGGGAGCATAAATGTTATGATTGCATGATTATTATGGAAAGTATTGCAAGTTAGCAATATTAATTATAGAAAAACAAAAATCATACTTTGCAAAGTTGTAAAGGTTGAATAGTTGTTTTGCTATAATTAAGGGAGAGAATATTATACTTCATTTCAAATCTAAAGGCTTAGGTTGAGAAATGTTAATAAATTTAGTCAAAGGTACATAGTGTGTTCTTAAAATTTCGATTATGATTACGGCATTCCTCTTCACAATTCGAATTTTGAGAACATAGCAAATAAAACATTATGGCAAAAGATTGATAAAGTATCAAATCTTTATGTAAGACATTATGCATCATGTCCCATACACTTCGGGTATAGGATCGATTGCAAATGCTATAATATTTGACCATTCTAAAATTTTCCAAATGTCTCGAGCATTTAGAGGGAAAAGGACAAGAATCGGTTTTGACTAAGATAATTAAACAACTATCAAAGGACAATCTAAAGTTCGTCGAGGATTGGACGCTTGTGAGTAGTTGGAAGTATAGTATTGGAAGATATGGAAATGTTTCCATATTGGATGGACCATATCGACATTATTAGATAAGATTCTATTAAGAATAAGTTGTCATACGGAAATTATGGAAATGTGTCCATATTGGGAATTGAATATTGAAAACCTATGACTAGATTAGAAACTTTTATGCAAAAGGATGTTCAAAGGAATGTTCCTTGAGTGAGAGACATCATATCTAAGAAATTGTATTGTAACAATCTCCGATAGAGGATTTTGTAATATCATTGGCAATAATCTTTGTGACTTTGGTGCAGTGACATTACGAAAGGATCATTGCGTAAAATGTTAGAATCTAGCATATTCTATAAGTAGCAAGAATTTGATATTCTTTCACTTATGTAAAAGGATTTGGAGTTGTGAAATGAGAATGATTGAAAATGTGTTCAAATTTGATCTATTTCACAAAGTAAGAACCATAGGTAAACATTGTGTGCATGCCAAGAGCATGGGACAAGTGTAATAATTCAAGTAAGAAGTTGATTACCCGAAACGACAAATAATGAGTAATCGATATGGTGATAAATAAAAGGTGTTTTATTTATGCTCAAAGGGTTCATGCCATATGGTATTAGTATTATTCTTGTGTTTCACTTTGCATGTTTTGACTTCCTGAATAATTTAATTGGTTAAGAACAGTCAAATTATTCGAATGGGCCACAGTCGTTCATATGTTGGAAGTAAGTATGAATGAAGACTGTCATGAATTGGTGTGTGGAATGTCTAAAAGAGTATTAGACATAAGCAAATGTTTGTTTCAACGTTCGTGAGTGCTTATGAATATGAATTTGAGAATTGGATCAAACCCATGCTAACTTGGATCACTCCATGGATTTTATCAAGAGTGATTGGTGAGACGATAACATCTTATATTCTTGAAACCGAGATGTGCGAGTTGTATCTTGCGAATCGGTTGCACATTGACAATATGTAAACGCACCAGTAACTTGGTGTCATAAAACATATTGTTGTGTGTGATTCGGTGAGTGAGTGCAAGCAAGCATTGTATCAAAGTTTATCCGTTCCTTTTATCCAAAGTAGGATAAAAGCGATATCTTTGGGCCCCTCGATGAATTAGTGATGACAAACGTAAATGCTCGGCCGGGCTAGGGCTAATTTGATTTGTTCAATTAGTCAGTCATCATAAATCGGAAGTCGAGAGATAGTACACAGAGAATGATTAGAAATCATGTCTCATACGATATCTAGAATGGAGGAATATATGATCCCTTATCTAAAGGACACGCGTATCTGATAGGATCAGAGTTGACAGCGGTTTTGGAAAGCTATGATTGCAGATCAGGATCTGAAGTCATACGCATAATAGTTATTAGACTTATCCAAGTGGGAGAGTGTTGGATTAGTGTCTAAGTCCATAACTATTTTGGTATGTACTTGACCCGATGGTGCATGGTCCTTTTGGGTTGCCTTCACCAAAGCAACTTGATAGGATGAATTATGGAGAGAAATGATTAAATATGATTTATTAATATATTATGAGAATAATATATTAAAGGAGAAATCATATTGTTTAATTAATATTAGTCAATAATTAATTAGTAATTAGTTTTGTGACTAAAAGAGATTAATTAAACTTAAGGGACTGAAATTGTAATTATAAGATAATTGCAATTTGGGCCATGGATTGCCTTATATTAAGGAGTGGACGAATTCTATGGAAAACCCATGGGGAAATCGTCCAAAGCCTTAAGGAAAGGAATCTATGGGTTGCTTAGGGCTTAAGCATCCAAATTAGGGTTTCCTTGTTAGATAACCCTAATTGCCTCCCATATATATAAATCCCTTATGACCCAAAAAACGTGGCTAAGCATCCTTCTAGGGTTTCACACGTTTTAGGGCAACCTCCTTTCTCTCTCATCTTCATCCTCTTGCTCTTGGTGTTTGTGAACCATTAGAGGAGTGACATTTGTGACTCCAAGCTTTCTAAAGTCAATACAAGGAGGAATTGAGATTGTTATTGCTACATAACAATCAAGGTAATATCTTAAACCTATTCTCATGTTAATATGATTACTTGAATGCTAGAATTAGGGTTTATAGTCTTGGATAACTTGCATGTACAATAGAGAAACCTAGATCCAAGCATTAGGGTTTGTATGAGCACATAGGATGTTCTTATAACCAAAACTCATCAAAATACACCATCATAAAACTCTCTCTTTCACCCCTTTCGATACATTCCTCCCACAAACACACACGGGATACACAATCCACAAAATCCATGACGATAATTCTTCAACTCATAAAAATCGCCGTTCACTAGGGTCACTAACGCGAATCTTAGATTATTAAGATTTTCGAAGCTTAGTGAAATTAGTTAAATAGTGAAATTAATGTAGCATTCGACTATTGTGGTGATAATAATTTGAGTAGCTCCTTACTTCAGCCGATAAGGAGGATGTTCGTTCGCGTAGCCGAATACTCACTTATGTCGATGTTCGATAAGTTGCATAATTTATATGATATATAATTTAATAGGTAATAATCCCCAAAAATCCGAGAAATAATTATATTATCATATGTGATGAGCTTCGTATCACAACTAAATGATTTATATTTTTATAATAATTATAAGAGTAAATTACACGAATGGTCCCTATGGTTTTGGGTAATTTGCACGTTTGGTTCGTAACTTATTTTTTTAACTCGGAAGGTCCCTACTGTTTGTTTTTGTTTTGCGCTTGGTCCCCGTCTTACCTAAAAAGACTATTTTACCTTGATTTTTTAATTTATTGAAATAAACACACCCTCAACCCCACCTATACCTCACCTTACCTTACCTACCCCATCTTATTTAAATAAATTAAAAAATCAAGGGTAAAATAGTCTTTTTAGGTAAGACGGGGACCAAGCGCGAAACAAAAACAAACAGTAGGGACCTTCCGAGTTAAAAAAATAAGTTAGAGACCAAACGTGCAAATTACCTAAAACCATAAGGACCATTCGTGTAATTTACTCTAATTATAAAGATAAATTATATCGTTTACCTAGTAATCGTTTCCACATTATGATCGGGAGTATGATCATAATAATTTATTTTTGGTATGGTTTCAATTAATTATTATATATTTTTCAAATATTTGTTTATAGTCTTTTAAGAAAATGTACATTTACTTTGTACATGATTATATCGAATAACATATTTTGTTATGTATATAATGTCTTATTATGATTTCTCAATATTTGTCGTGTATACGACGAGTATTATAGTTTATGATTCGTCGAATAACTTATATTTTCGTATCAAAATACTTATAATCTTCTGATTTTTCTTAATATTAATTAATATATCACACCAAGGTATA
This sequence comes from Lactuca sativa, assembly GCF_002870075.4. Taxonomy (NCBI): domain Eukaryota; kingdom Viridiplantae; phylum Streptophyta; class Magnoliopsida; order Asterales; family Asteraceae; genus Lactuca; species Lactuca sativa. The sequence goes on along the minus strand of NC_056623.2, from coordinate 72,948,464 downwards.
ATTATATCATTTATACCATTCTACTAATACTTATATAATTTATTAATGCTTTATACATTTTATACTTGTATTTTCATAAAATCTTAACCAATAATAAAGTATGATGTTATTTTATGTATAAAACTTGAAAATCTTCAAAGCTTTAAATAGACACTCATGTATTCTCCCCCAAAATAAAAAATGTAAAAGAGGGGCCGTAGAAACTCACATTCGATGCGTGATTTCGATTCTGGTTTGTTTTGGTGAATAACTACAAAGTATTGGAGGGTTGATTTGGTAACTATACACCAACAATAGGACTGTTGGTCAAACAATTACCACAAAGGGTGGGTTTTTCTCTTTTAAAATAAGGAGAGGGACAAATTTTTCCAGGTTCATCAAATATACAAAGAGGGTTACGTCTTCTTCATCCGTTCATTAGGTTGAGCAAAGGAAAAGGAACAGACGCTTTCATATGGGGGGGTCGATCGGAGGTGGAACGGGACTAATGCATGAACCGAGGGACAACCATCTAATTCTGGCGAGCCTTTCTTGTTTCAGATGACTCATTGTCGGCAGCAAAGGAAAACAAAGGGAGAAGGGGATCGCCGGTCTTCACCTGTTCCAGAAAGAAAAGGGAACGAAGGCAGTAAGGAAGTTGTTGTCGTCTGCGGTGGCAAGGGAGGCTGTTGATGGCGGTAGCGATGGCGCGTGGGGCTGCTCCGACAGCTCCCCTTGGCCTCCTTCCTCTCGTCGTCGACAATTAAACTCAAAGAAAGGGCAAGGCAGATCGGAGCAATAGAACAACAACAGTCGACATCCATGGGCGGGGTTTAATGGCTCCGATCGACAGAAGAAGAAGAAAGAAGATGGTGGGTTTGGGTGGTGCTTCATCGACCGGTGGGGGCTACAATTGGTGGCTCCGCTATGTTTTCTTCTTTCTGAACCGATGGTACACTCACAGAGGGAATACAACCACATTCAGGGGTGTTTGGATTGTTCCAATCGACAGGTAAGGCACAAGGAAGAACACATGAAAAAACTTCTTCTTCTTTGATTGTTTAGGTAGAGACTTTTGAAGGATTTAGGAGTTGATATTTTACAGTGAATCCATTGGTTGTTTCCCTTGACAAAAGAAATAGAAGAGAAGGGAGAAATGGTTGCTCGTTTTTTACAGCTACAATGGAGAAAAGAAAACAACAATCAAAAGAATGAGAAGTTTTTCCTTTTGAGTGTGGTTTTGGGTAAGTTGAAGTATATAAGAAACATAATTGTCAACTTCATTTATTGTTGTACTTTGAGGTAAACTTAGAAGCAATGAATTGCTTCAATCATTCTATGTATTGGTGTATGTATAATCATTTCATTTATTGTTGTACTTTGAGGTAAACTTAGAAGCAATGAATTGCTTCAATCATTCTATGTATTGGTGTATGTATAATCATGTATTTTCTATATGTATAAACATGTGTTTGTGTATTATTGAGTGATGTGGTAGAAAACATAAATATAGTTGCTATAGTTATATTGTTGAAATTTTATATTCAACTAAGCATGACTCAAAGTGCCAAAGTACAATGTCATATTTGGAATATCTATAATAGTGACATTTTCTAATTTTCTTGATTCGTGTGCCTTTGATCTGGATATCAAATAATTTTTATGAAAATGACAAATGATAACTTCGTTTTTAAGGTTCCCAAAAAGTCAGACAGATCTTAAATCTGATATATAGAACTTCGGGAAAATCCGTTTAAAGTTTCGTAATTTATAGGATCGGATTCGACAGAATTTACAAATCTGATTTCAGTTGAGTTTAAAAATATTACAAAAATATAATAAAATAATAGACCGTAATCTAAACTCAAAAACATGCTCAAATCAATTTACGAGACTCGTAGTTGTTCCAAACGAAACAGTGCATGGTTCGTTTCAAGAAAATCAGATAAATACTGATTTTTATAACTTTAAAGAATTCTAACTTTTTCATACGACCTTCGTTTTGGTCGTTCGTTATATCCACGAAATCTGGAGAACATAATCTACTCAAATATCTATTCCATAACTTTAAAATATAGTTAATACAAAATTTTATTTTAACGCCACCAAAAATTAAATTTTTGACAATTTTCGATTTGATCTCAACGATAGAGGGTTTTAGGCCGCTTGAGATGTGCTAAAAGAAATTATGAATATAAGTTATTTAATATACTTTACAAACATAAAATTAAATGTAATTGGTCTTTATTGCATAACGGTTTGACCGCCGAACTCTGACCAATTTTTACCAGTTGTTACAAGTATTCTCCATTAATCTCTATCCTTTGGAAGTATAACTTCCTTCTGATGATCCAATATTCCTTTCATGAGATTCCAGAGAATGTTTGGATCAGTAATATCAATATATTCAAATCTCAACATTTCATCAATATGATTACGAAGGGAAACATGTGCATTCTTCTTTTCTTGTGCCAAGGAATCATTAAATTAATATATAACATTTGAGATTCCCATGGACTCAAGATATATTTTTTCATCTATCATCTGTGGCACATAGTTTTTCCACTAACTTCAAGTGCTACAAACTCGAGCTTTACAATATTAGACATATTGTAACTATAAATTTTAAACAAAGTAAACAGATGAAAATTCAAATCGACATATTTATATGTGTATTGCACAAAACAGAAGTGAGAAAAGAATCATCACATACAAGACTAAGAAAGAATAAAATATATTAGGGTAAAATGCATCTAGTGTGTGATTGAAATTTAGGAAGCCAAGTGCTATAATCATTATAGTTGGTAGCACAACTAGATGAATCATTTTGATCTTAATAACCTTGAAAAGTGTAAGAATTTACTCTTCTTTTTTGTGCTTGAAAGAATTATGATTGTAGTATTATCTATAGTAGAAAATATAACCAACATTTTATTTGTTTAGAAACGTTTTATATATATATATATATATATATATATATATATATATATATATATATATATATATATATATATAGAGGTATTCTATAAATCATTTAATAAGACTTATAATTACTACGTAATTTTACTTGGTATAATTCTACTAATTTGAAACATAAATAAATATTTGTAAACAAGAATATCTAAAATCTAAATAAGTAAACATTGGTATATATAAATAAACGTTAGTATATATAAATAAAAATTAGTTGCATAATATAAATGTTAGGATGCATAAAAAATTAGTTTTTTATTTTTTATTTTATTTTATTTTTAAACAGAATATCTAACCTACTTATTAATTTCACATGTGTCCACGATGGGACTTGAACCTTCAACCTCAAGGATGGAGGGTATTACCTGATACCGCTGCATAAAAGAATTTCATAAATAAAAGATAGATGCATAATGTAAATGTTAGTATGCATAAATAAAAGGTAGCATACATAAACAATGGTTGAAAAAATAAATAAATATCATTAGTCGTTAATAACCGATAATCTTTCTTAATAAATTATTATTTGTAATATAATGGTTGTTTTATAAAAAAAATACCCTTTTTTTTATTAAGTATTACATACCTTGAGTATGATAGATTTGATTTCCATTTGATTATAGCTTTCGTGTTGATAACATGTTATAAATTCGAAGTAATTAAAACTAAAACTAACAAAACTAAACTAAAACATTATAAAATACAAAAAGATTTGATAGAAACCGTAAACACTTAGAAGATTGTATTCAAGATTATGCGATTTTCTCTTTATATTTGATATGTATTCATACTACATATCATTCTATCCACATATCATCAAAAGAGTAACTCAATAGGTAAAAAGAAATTATTCAATGGGTTAAAGTTGTTCATCCACATGTTTTGTCTAAATTAATAATTATATATACATACTAATTTACAAGTGCCACATGAACAGTATTTTATTGTTATTGGCTGTATTTTTCTTTTTCTATTTTGCTTTTTGATAATAATATTTTTTATCTGTCTCTTCCTTTTTGCCCGATGTCATCTGCTCACCGCCTACTGCCGATAGAAATGTGCTTACTGTCACCGACTCAACTTCACTATCTCTTATACCTTCTTCTAATTATTCCACCGCTTAATCTAATACTCATTTCTCTCTGAATCTATCATGGTCAAGGCCTCCAGATCCTTCTACACCGCCTCTCTGAAATACCCTCAACTGATCGTCTCTGCCTCCTTTAAGCCTCCATCCACCGCTATGCATGTATACAGCTCTAGAATCGGTCGCCACCGTGGAACCGTCGAAGCTCCAGACGCCCTTCTGCCGGTCTTCACGACCTTCGTTTTGCTGGAAATCTACTTGATAGTCGACTGTCTAAAATCAAACGGCGGTCGCATCCCTTCTCTAAAATCGAGCAGCAACAGGTAATTTATCGTTTTATAAAGATTTACTAATTTTTCTGATTCCTCCCCCGATTCAAACCCATTTTCACAAACATATTCACTGGAATTGGAATTGGAATTCACAGCAGTTTGTTTCTTATATAACCCTCGGCTCTTATCCAGAAACCTTTGCAGCACCTCCTTTTATATATGTCGTCGTCCTCCGGTGGCTTCCCGTTTTCCATCCCTGATTCCGCCAATTAGGGTTAGGTTTGTTGTTGTTGTTCTGTCCTGGACGACGTTACAACAACAGCTCTTACGTCGGTCCTTCATCCTGTGAATCAAGTTGTTTCAAGGTCCTCTGGTGTCACGACGATCGATTCCCCCTTCGTATCTTTCTTGTCTACCATCAAAATCAAATCTTTTGCTATTAGAATATATGGAAGGTTTCAGACCGACTTGCACCAGCAACACAGAAGACTAATGTTACTATGATTGAAAGGGTAGACTTCCATGATAGCGATGCTTTCCCCTGCTTTTCCTTTTTCAACTTAATGAAAAGGTAGATATTGGTTGAACTAATTTTTGGATTTTGTTTTTTTACCAGTTATCTAATATTTCATATTTATGATGTTTATAGTTACGGAATAATGTATGTGCTTCTATATGCAGGTTTTATGTGATATATTGGCGGATAATAATGGTATTAAGAAACTCCAGGTAAATATTAATGGTGTAGGTGATAAGATTACATTTTTATTTATTTTATTTATAAAATTTTAAATTTTCAACATGTTGATTATTGTGTGAAAGACTGATGTATTTCCATGTTACAATGACCAATTATTTTCTCTTTTTTATACTTGAAGCATATTTGTTACAGATGTATGTCATTGTTCTTATTCTTTACATTCTATCAATCATCAAAAATAATATTGATGTGATACAAATCTTGGTTAATTTGTTTATTTTCAGTTGTGCTTCTTGCTTATTGTGTGCAGGGGGTGTACTCTGATCACAATCGACGAGGGCTGTTGTTTCTATGGGTTTAGGACTTCAAAGATTTATGTACAACTTCCCCAAATTATGTTAATCTCTCCTCCGATTGAGCCCCACCATATACATAGGACTACTGATGCCAATTTTGCCCTTGCCCTAAGATCTGGAAATTCGTTGATGTGTATAAGCCTTTCTTTAGACCCCAAAAGACGATCTTCGTTTGCCTAACTTGCCACCAGATTCCGATACTGTACAAATTTTTCGACTTGGGAAAGGTCTTTGGAAATGTTGCTGCTGTAGAGATATATCCAAATTCACGAGGGATCAACCGGTAAATCACACCGACCTTACTGCATCATGTTTTGGTTATGGTTTTTTTCAGTTCTGAATTTCAACAGTTTCGTTAGTATTTGGATTTAGATTGAAAGTTTTTAATTTAATTCGTTGTTTCTACTTTTAATTTGACATTTATTTGTTTCAAGGATTATTTTGGCCAATATGGAAAGGAAAAAATATTGGTTATGTTGTTCTTCAGTAGAAATGAAACCCACCAAGCAATTCAGTATACATGTTATCTGTTTACATTTTCAGACTAAAAGTTTGAAACTCTCAGCTTTGTTTTTCTTCATCACAGATTCTCGCTGTTTTCTGTGAGCCGGGTGTGGCAAAAGTGAATGTCATCTATTGGATTGCAACACAGATAATGAATAAGGAGAGTTTAAGCCGTTTGATAATTGTAGTACAAAATCTCCTTATGGTATATCTTAATAGTTATTTTTTTGGGATTATTGGTCAGTGATTTAATATACTGTGGTGTTTATGTTAAAGAAATACCACTTTACTTTATTTATGTTTGAATTTTTTTTTCAGGGGGAGAAATGAGACCACTAACTTAGAAGAAAATAACAAAAAAAATCATACGATGAGGCTGTTGTGCTATTTGTCAAGGTATACTTTTCATTTTATTTTGATAAATCAATTAATTATAATATGATGCTATGGTTTATTTCCTTTACTACAATGTATTTTCACTTATACTATTGGCAGATAACATTTTTTTTACCTAGGTTCTCTTGCAATTGATGTAGAAGTGATCTTTACTTTTATAAAGGGTAAATTTGTCATTTTTTGCTCAATTATTCTGCTATCTATTTTTACAATGAGAATTTGTTGGAAGGAATCTAATGTTTAGTCATTCCACTTTCCAAGTATACCAAAAGAATGAGTTTTACCCATAAGAATTCAACTGCTTTGAACCCATTTGGCTCTATAAATGACAACTCAGTGATGGTTGTAGATTTGTTCCAGTATTTATCAGTACATTAACCTTTCGACTTTTCATTTTATTTTTTGCTTAAGACTATTTTACGTTTCTTCTTTGCTTCCATAGGTACTTTAGAGTGACCTTAGAGATTTGGTTGGGAGTTGATGTATGACACCATGGTTTGATTTATATTTTGATTTGTATCTTATGGAGGAAAAGAGGTATTTTATGTCTCATGTGTAGACTTTTTGTATATACCTTTTTTATTTGTAATATACTAACATTTCATGATGGTTCTATTTCTATTGCTCCTCAATTGAAAGAGGTTGATAAATGTGTGAAATGATTCAGAAAGAAGAGTGGTGGTTGTCGAGGCCAACACAAATAATAACCCTAAATATTACACACTAAAATAGTGTATAGTGGTAAAGGGATCGAATCCACGGAGATTGGTTCAATTTATAACTCTATGAAAAATCTCTTTGTAAAAATACTTGTAAAATGATAATAAAAATAAAATGGGGGGGGGGGGGGGGGTTTGGTGTTTTGAAATACTTGAAACAAACTAGAATTAACTATGATTTATATAGACAAATGCAACAAAAATAAGAGTTTGATGTAAAATCAATAAGGGAGAGATGGTTGACTTAAAGTTTCCTCACTTTGACTTTTGATGAACATATCATTAGAATCCAATGGTGCAATACTTTTATTTAAATCCTTAATTTGGCTATAGTAATCCAAGGAGCTTGAGATTACCTAGACTTTTCTTAATTGTTGAAATGGCTAGAGAAGCTCATAACAATTTCCTTAGTCAAAGTCACTAATTCCAAATAGCATGTAATTAGTGAAAGTCAACTAGCATTAAGAACCAAAAAGTCACCAAATCCAAGAGGGGTCAAATGCTTTCACCACCATGTTGGAGGAAATGTTTTTATGATTGTGTGAAGCAAAAACAACACAAAAATCATTTGTTGCTTGCTAATTTGAGGATCCTTTACTTAATCAAGAAATTAGCCAACTAATCACCACAAACACATTTAAACTCATGAACTAAAACATACAAGTAGTGATAAGATGTTAAAACACAAAACATTCCCATAAAGATTTAAGAACATGTTCATGGATTCTTCAACATTCAACAAAAGTTCAAAGGATTAACCAAAAGTCAACCAAGATTAGTTTAGCCAAGCATGGCTAAACTCAAAGAAACAAAGTTAGAGAAAATTGTACCAAGCATTAAGCAAGGATCAAGATGTAAAAATATGATGTTCTTCAAGTGTTCTTGGCCTTCAAAAGTCTTCAAAACTCCAGAGAGAATCTCCAAAAATCGGATGTCCAAGAGTCTCCAAAAGATGGGCACCAACCTTCCTCAAATAGCTCAAAAGAAGAATTTCCGAAACTGCCCCTGCAGGAGGTTGCGCGACCCGCGTGCTGTTGCGCGGGTGGGTTGCGCGGGTGGTCCCTGAATGTAGCATCTTTGAGGTTTTGGGCCTCCATAGCTTAGCCCACTTGGCCCAGTGCGAGCCCAATCAGCTCCTAGCCCATTTTTCTTCAAGTTTTCTTCAATTTAAGCCCAATTTGGCTTCTCCAAATGATTCATAGCTCGTAAACTCGCCCGATTAATAATCTATGCATGCTTGAATATACTCCCGCATCTTGCAAATTTAAATGTTTATTTCTCTCCAAGCCTTCAAATAATCATCAAGCTCGCTCCATGCATCATCTCCACCACCCATCAAGCCTAAGATCCTTGTTTTCCACCAATTCCCATCGCTTTCCATACGTCCCGAACATTCCCGCTCCACTAGTCTCCATGAAATCTGCAATAAAGCTCACGAAACTAGAAAGTGCCCGAAATAGTCATAAAATAACAAAAAGGAAAATATGCATGAAAATTAACTAGATTATGGATGAAATATGCTAAAATAAACTATAAAAAGAAGTAAATAAAATGAAACTATCAAATCACCCCAAGCTTAAACCTTACTTGTCCTCAAGTAAGACAAGACTAAAATGAACTCGGGATGAACTATCCTAAGGAAAATAAAAAGAATGGATAGAACCGCAAAACTTGAGCACTATTAGTCAACATGGTCAGAACTGATCTTGCTATTATCTCATTACTTTTTCATCCGATGACAAAGGGACCATAAACCACAGCCAGGATAACTCCTTTAGGTGAGTAAGGAGGGATGAGCAGTCGCAGCCTCAATGGAACATGCATACAATGAAGAATATCTGTAGTAGGGAGAAAGCAGCTGGATGGGCTCGGGTGGAGCTCTTCTGTAAGTGTACACTCTGATCTCACATTTGCCGGTTTCTCTCATGTGTAACTAGGTTTAATCGCTCAGGCACCGTTGTAGGAATCGGATCACTTGGTGTTGGCCCAAACCTCCCGTAGTATCTGACTCGACAGTCTCCCTAACATCACCAATTTGCGAAAAACAATTCGATCTATATACAATAAAAAATACCTAAATAAATGAATATCAAACGTTGGGTGACCAAAATGTTGGAAGATTTAGTTCAATAATTGAACCGGTCACCCTTCTCAGATTTCTGCAGCTGGGAATTTGCCTGCCCCTTTTTTTTGTTTTTTTTTTGTTTTTTTTTGTTATACTTGAAGGTAATGTAATAACAACCCTTTGACTCAAAATTTGGTTCCTAAAGTGTGTAAGTGGAACCGAAAGGGTAGTAATATAATCCGAATGGTCTAAGCGAAAAATGACCATGTGTGGAGCATAAAGATATAATGTAAGCTCCTCTTCAAATTTGTGATTTTTTTTTCAAAAATAATGAAAATGTCCACATGCGGACTAAAAGACTTCTCTAAAATCCTAAGAAAATCGCAAAAAGATATGGTGATGTAAAGAGACCGGATATAGATTCTACTCGGGGACAAGCACTAGTGCTTCATCCTAACAGTTCAAACATGATCAAGTGTGATCCTCTCGGCGGTAGTGACCGCAAGGCTAGGACATCCATTGCTATAGTATATCCTACAGTCATTAGTATTGTATGCATAATTCTTCATGAAAACTACCTGGCCATGATCACTTACCCCTTTAAGCTACCAGCATCTGATCCCATGTATGAAATCCCAAACTGCAGCTAATGGTCCCGGTTCGATGGGTGAGATAACAACAAGATCCTGGACCAATAATGATACAATAACTGTGAACCTATTCCATGGCATCTAGGGGTGAGAATAAACAGACAACAAAAATGCATGAATGTTAATGCCTAAGCTAAATGTTATGCAAAAATATAAAAGGTGAAAAAGAAAAAATAATTTTTTTTTGGATTTTAAAAAAAATGAATGAAAATTAGCTTAAATCTAAAATGTTATGCAACCTAATTAAAAATGCATGGAAAAATAATATAAAAGGAAAATGAAATGCCCCACCCCAAGCTTAAGAACAAGCATTGTCCTCAATGCTTAAGGTAAGGGCAAAAATGACCTAAATCGGAGGATCGGATGACGGGAGATGTTTGTGGCGGTGGTTTTGTGAAATTACGACCGGTAGAATTCCGACAATCTTGAATTTTCCGGCGAGGTGGTTGCTGGAAGGTTATATAAGAGGAATGGAGTGGGAGGTCAAGATGATTAAATGAAGAAGAAGGGAAGCTGAACATTTTAATCTATGGGTCAAAAAGGGTCAATTTCGGTCAATGTTGGTCACAAAAAGTCAAAAGGTCAACTCATTAAAACCTTTGGTCAACACCTGGTCAAATAATAGCCAAAAATAGCCCAAATTGCCCAGCACAGTGCGCGGGTCGCGCAGAGTAGCACGCGGGTCGCGCAGACCTTGCAGTTAAGTCTTGGGCCAATGTCGCTTCATCACACCTGGTCGCGCAACCCACCCGCGCAACAGCACGCGGGTCGCACAACCCGCTGATCCTGATCTTCATTTTCGCTTCATTTTTCTTCGTTTTTCACCCGTTCTTTCTTCGGACAGCTCCAAACACCTAGAAACTCTTTATTTCTTCAAAAAACAACTCTTTTGAATCCCAAAAACATCTTCAAAACTCATTTTGTTCAAATTAAAAACACGAAAACACAATGCTTTCCAAAAATGCCCTTCTTTAACGTCTTTGGCGAGACGCCTCCAAACTTCACTTTAACACTTTGGGGCGTCCAAATGGACGACATCTTGGACATTTGAATCAAAACCTTCATTGAATGGCTTCAATCGATGTCCATTAACCTTGCAAATTTGCCCCGTGTCTACATTTTTTAATTTCCACACCTCCATTGGGACTCTTTTCTTGTATTTGACTTTCTTTTTACGGGAGAACCATACCGGACTCAGACCTTTGATAATAGCAATCATCCAACCATATTCTTTCTTGTACTTGTTCATTAAGGTGATCAACTCTTCCTTCTTTGACTTGGCTTTTGAGTAGGTGACCGGTTTGGCGTCTTCTTTCTTGGGATACGTATTCTTTAAAGAGTCCGATAAATTTATCACTTCCAGCTCTTGTGGTTGGTCTACCAAGGAGTTAGTTTCTTAATGGTAGTGGGCGGCTCAACCTCTCTTTCATTAACCCATATCACTTCCTCTATAGTTTCATTGTCAGCTTTTTCAATTTCTTCTTCTTCTTTAACAACCTCTTCCACTTCTACTTCTTCTTCCTCTTCTTCATATAACACTTTTGGGCCATCAAAAGTTTTCTCATCTTTCAAAGGAATGCAACATGCGTTATGACATGGGCTCTCTTCAGATGGTAATTTGTGTCGAGATTCCACTATACTCAATGATTGAGAAATTTGTGTTATTTGTTGCTCTAAGCTTTTGAGGCTAGCTTGAGTTGTTTCCTGGAAAATTTGGGTAGAAGTGGCAATGCTTTTCACAATGTCCTCTAAGGACATGCTTGGTGTTTCAGTTTGTTGAGGAGGGTAAGGATAGGGTTCTTGGAACAGTGGAGTTGGTTGGTATTGGTTATTTCCCCATGTTTGGTATGGGTTTAGGTAATGGTTATTTCCCCAAACATGGTTGTTGTCCCACCATTGATCATGTTGAGGCTGATCATAACTCCATTGGTTTGACCGGTAGTAGCTTCCCTTATCTTGCACTTCTTCCCATTCTCCTTGTAAATATGGACACGTGTCGGAATGATGTCCATTTTGGGCACAAAAATCGCAAAAAAGAGGTGTGGGTTGCACACTTTGGTCACTTTCAATCATCATAACTAACTGAGCTAGCTCAGAAAGTTGGTCTTCGGTGCAAGTAGTATTCATTTCCGAACCATACTCTTTTTTTTTTTAATTTCTGGATTTTAAATTAGAGTACCTGCACAATGAGATCTAGGCATAGAGAAACAAACTGATTAAATCAAAACCAATCCCCGGCATCTTTCAAATTTAAAGCTCAATTTGACCTCTCTAAATCCTCCAAAAATTTGTAGTATAGTGGTAAGTATTCCCGCCTGTCACGCGGGTGACCCGGGTTCGATCCCCGGCAACGGCGCCAAAAATTTGGTGGTTGTCGAGGCCAACACAAATAATAACCCTAAATATTACACACTAAAATAGTGTATAGTGGTAAAGGGATCGAATCCACGGAGATTGGTTCAATTTATAACTCTATGAAAAATCTCTTTGTAAAAATACTTGTAAAATGATAATAAAAATAAAATGGGGGGGGGGGGGGGGTTGGTGTTTTGAAATACTTGAAACAAACTAGAATTAACTATGATTTAAATAGACAAATGCAACAAAAATAAGAGTTTGATGTAAAATCAATAAGGGAGAGATGGTTGACTTAAAGTTTCCTCACTTTGACTTTTGATGAACATATCATTAGAATCCAATGGTGCAATACTTTTATTTAAATCCTTAATTTGGCTATAGTAATCCAAGGAGCTTGAGATTACCTAGACTTTTCTTAATTGTTGAAATGGCTAGAGAAGCTCATAACAATTTCCTTAGTCAAAGTCACTAATTCCAAATAGCATGTAATTAGTGAAAGTCAACTAGCATTAAGAACCACAAAGTCACCAAATCCAAGAGGGGTCAAATGCTTTCACCACCATGTTGGAGGAAATGTTTTTATGATTGTGTGAAGCAAAAACAACACAAAAATCATTTGTTGCTTGCTAATTTGAGGATCCTTTACTTAATCAAGAAATTAGCCAACTAATCACCACAAACACATTTAAACTCATGAACTAAAACATACAAGTAGTGATAAGATGTTAAAACACAAAACATTCCCATAAAGATTTAAGAACATGTTCATGGATTCTTCAACATTCAACAAAAGTTCAAAGGATTAACCAAAAGTCAACCAAGATTAGTTTAGCCAAGCATGGCTAAACTCAAAGAAACAAAGTTAGAGAAAATTGTACCAAACATTAAGCAAGAATCAAGATGTAAAAATATGATGTTCTTCAAGTGTTCTTGGCCTTTAAAAGTCTTCAAAACTCCAGAGAGAATCTCCAAAAATCGGATGTCCAAGAGTCTCTAAAAGATGGGCACCAACCTTCCTCAAATAGCTCAAAAGAAGAATTTCCGAAACTGCCCCTGCAGGAGGTTGCGCGACCCGCGTGCTGTTGCGCGGGTGGGTTGCGCGGGTGGTCCCTGAATGTAGCATCTTTGAGGTTTTGGGCCTCCATAGCTTAGCCCACTTGGCCCAGTGCGAGCCCAATCAGCTCCTAGCCCATTTTTCTTCAAGTTTTCTTCAATTTAAGCCCAATTTGGCTTCTCCAAATGATTCATAGCTCGTAAACTCGCCCGATTAATAATCTATGCATGCTTGAATATACTCCCGCATCTTGCAAATTTAAATGTTTATTTCTCTCCAAGCCTTCAAATAATCATCAAGCTCGCTCCATGCATCATCTCCACCACCCATCAAGCCTAAGATCCTTGTTTTCCACCAATTCCCATCGCTTTCCATACGTCCCGAACATTCCCGCTCCACTAGTCTCCATGAAATCTGCAATAAAGCTCACGAAACTAGAAAGTGCCCGAAATAGTCATAAAATAACAAAAAGGAAAATATGCATGAAAATTAACTAGATTATGGATGAAATATGCTAAAATAAACTATAAAAAGAAGTAAATAAAATGAAACTATCAAAGAGTGAAATGGATTTCAGTGGTCTTTGACATATTTTAACGTATTTTTTTGAAGTAAAATATGAAGATATCAATTTCCATTCCATCTTTGTTGGCCAAATATTTGATTTTATAAGAACTTTTCAGTAATTTTCCATGTTTGTAGATGTTTGGACTGCTCTAAACCTCGATTGTTGATTACATGCTTTTTTACATTTATTTCTCATTGTAAGTTTTGCATTCACTGATTGTGTTTGGATTCGAACCCCGCAAAGCGGTGATTCTTCCCTAGTTAGATAGATTTTATAACTATAACTATATATATATATATATATATATATATATATATATATATATATTCATGGTTGATTATTCACACCTTTTTATAGAACACAGCCTATTATCAAGTATAATTAATGGGAATTCTCCACAGTGATAAAAATCATTAATTATAACTAGAGCCAACATGGAGGGATGAGTTGGCATTAGCACACCTTGCAACTCTTTTATCTTTCTTGACCTCTTAAATTCACTATTGTATATTTTATGAAAAATTGTAGTACGAAGGAAGTAAATTAATAGATATTTAGGTTGTGTGGAACGTGGATTAGCTAAGCAATTAATCTCATATAATAGACAACAAAACCGTATATTTTTCAACTATAAGGAATTTTACAACTTCTTCACATTTTCAAAATTAGGGTACTTTGAAATAACATACATGATTTCTCAAAATTTTGAAGTTTGATCTATTTTGTAACACTTTCTAGAAAAAAGAAATTCCGCAACACATAATATAATTCCTAATTGACAAAGTTTTTGGTGAATTGTTTTACTAATTGTATATAAATGTAATGGATTGATTTGTTGACCGAAATCAATCTTCATGAACATTAAACAAGCAATGAAGGTGTGGAGCACACACTTGTTAAAGTTTATTGTAACATCTCAAGAATTACAACAAATTTAAAGTTTTCAAAACAACCCATTTACCAATAAGAAGTGTTTACAAAACCATTTTGTTCCTAAAACATTATTTTAAAACAGAGTCTCCCAAGATCCAATCAACATAAAACCAAGGATGTGTACGGTCACACATTTGCCTTGCCACGGTCCTTAGAAGTACCTAAAAGAAAACTAAAACTGTAAGTTAATGCTTAGTGAGTTCCCCAATGTACTACCACGTAAACATAACAAATAACATCCATATATAGCCTTCATCATGACTGGATTGCCTCACGCCTTTCGACCTGACTGGTCCACCTCGTAGGCCTTCAGTCTAGGGGTGCAAACGAGCCAAGCCGAGCCGAGCCCAAGCCTGACCAAGCTCGAGCTCAGATCGCTTAAAATTTGTATGGCTCGAGCTCGAGCTCGGCTCGTTTCGAGCCCAAAATAATGAGCTTGAGATCGGCTCGAGCTCGGCTCATTTTGTTTAACTGAGCCTAAACGAGCTTAAGCTTGGCTCGAGCTCGTTAAAAGCTCGTTTACAAAATGAACTCCAAAAAAAAACCACGAATTTACTTAATTTTCAACTATGTGCAGACTACTTAAATTCCAACCAAGATGCTTAAATAAAATCATCAAATTACATAAGTTTTAAACTCCAACAAACAAACCTAAAATGTAACTAAATCATCCAAAAGAAAGTCTTCCTATCATGGAAGTTCAAATTATAAAAATACTATAAAAATGATTAAATTTTAACATAGCATATTATCAAAACTCAAAAGTCAATCTTCCTAGAAGCAAATTCAATCCAGCAAAATCTGCAAAATAAAACATTTTATGAGATGTGCAATATAATGTAATTAAACAACCAAGATTACAAGTAGAATAGAATGGCTTACACCTTTAAGTATTACTTGTCCCTGTAGGTAGTAAAACCTCAATGGGCGTTTCCTCCTTCTGTAAAAAGAACCCACCAACACGATCAAATGTTAATAAATTTAAATATTCAACTGTTAGTTCATGTGTTTTAAGTTTATCAAATGTACCTTCAATTTTTTTTTGATTCCATAACAATGTCTGATCCAATCTCATCCACATATCAACTTTTGAACAGTGTCCGATGCTAATGAAGATCGATATGGATCAATTACTCTACCCCCATCACTAAATGTTGCCTCAGATGCAACGGTAGAAATCGGGATCGCAAGCACATCCATAGCCATCTTTGATAAAACGCGGTACTTCAGTTTATGAACATTCCACCACTTCAAAGCCTTGAATGAATCCATTCCATTTTGTCCCTGATTCCTATAAACACCTTCTTCCAAATACATATCTAATTCTGACTTTTCTGGTCTCTCCAAATCTGTATTTTTTATAAACTCCCCGAAAGCCTCCAATCCTGACCCGAGTGATGTTGTTTTTGACACTTCATTTCGTCCACATCCATTTGCAGGAGTTGTAGCTTCTCGGACTAATGCATCATGTTTTTCCAAATACTCCTCATACATTTCGTAAAGTGCTTTCTTGACTTCTTCAATGTTCTTTTCATCATTGGAGTATATGGTTGGGAAACTAAATTCTACTAACTTCATTTTCAATCTTGGATCTAACACTGAAGCTATCGCCATAACAAGATGGCACTCCCCCCAATATTTGTCAAACTTCTCCTTCATCTTAGTCACCATAGTCTTAATGAAATCATTTTTTGATAGAGCACCTTTATCCAAAGTTTCTTTTACTCTAAACACCTCAATCAAATACAGATTGGATGTTGGACAATCACTTCCAGAAATGACATTCATGCATACCTGAAAATAAGTTGCTTTAGTATTACGCATGATAAATATTTAAAATAACACTAAAATAAAGGTAATATGCACCATGAAAACCTTCAAGATTTCACATACACTCTCCACATGCGCCCACTCCTCATCATTTGGCAGGTGATGGAAATGTGGCTCGTACTCCGCAAATCTATGAAAATTAAATAAAAAAAAAACTTAGTGTGTGTAATATTTGAAAACCTAAAAACCACAACATTCAAAATTATTTTTATTAAAATCTAATGTATACCTTGGGAATACATCTTTAAATTTTAATGCAACCGACAACATATCATAGGTTGAATTCCATCATGTTGGAACATCAAGCAATAACTTTCTATCTTGTATTTGTAGCTGATGTGCAATATTTGAAAATGTTTGAAGTCTCGTTTCAGAATTGTTAATATATTTTATACCCTCACGAACTTCCCCGATAACATAATCAATCATAGCAAGACCATCTTTCACAAGAATGTTCAAAATGTGTGCACAACATCTAACATGAAATAACCTACCACCACACGTGAGTTTTCTCACTCTAGAAAAGATTTCTTTCAGTCTTCTCAATGCCCTGTCATTGTATGCATCATTATCTACAAATATCGTAAATATCTTGTCCTCAATTTCCCAATGCTTCAAACATTTATAAATACCATCAACAATATCAAATCCGGATACAAGGAGGAGGAACATGTACAAAACTCAAGACACGTTTTTTCAATCTACAAAATCAAGTCCAGATATCAATATAAATATAATAAAGAAAATGGAAAAAGCTTATTAAAAATATAAAAGGAAATCAAACCTCAAATTATGGTCAATAAAGTGCCCTGTGATAACCATGTACTCAATCTTCTGATGAGATGACTTCCAACAATCAATGGTCAAACTGATTTTTGAGGTTGCTTTTATAAAAGCTTTTAGTGTTTTTTTTCTCATGCTTGTATATCTTAAAACAATCTAATTTGGTTGAAGTCTTGCTTGTTCTCTTAAATAATGGAGTAGATGTCTTCATCATATGCACGAATAAATCATCATCCACAACAGAAAAAGGTTGCTTAGTACCCAACACGCAAGTAACTATTGCTTCTCTCATTTTGTTACTGTCATACTTTGCATCAAGCCTGATCAATGAAGGAAGCTTCTCATGTCCTAATTCCCCATCAGACCTAATATGTGGAAAATTTAATAAATTCTGCTTTTCTTCATAACCTTTATGTGGCTTGCATATAAGCAAGTGCCTTTTTAATGTTGATGTAGTCTCGCTATCACTATAAGTTAGGTTTGTTTTACAATGATTACACAGAGCTTTTTTGGTACCATTTGATAGGGTGACTATAGTGAAACCATCCCATGCCGTTGATGTTTTTTTCATTTTCGTTTAATTACTATTTCCTCTTCTCCCCCGTGGATTTCTGCATTTTGGTGTTTATCACTGCCATTTTCGCTTGGAATATGATTATGCGGAGTTGGTTGTTCATCAGCATCTACATTTATGGCAGCAGATTTCTCCTTATTCTCAACCCCTTCCATTAGATCTAAACTCACATCACCATCCATAATATCTACAACATGGTTAATGAAAGAATATTTGTCAAAATTTGTACATTTAATAAGCATACTTAGTTCATCAGCATTAAACAATATACTTTACTGTTAAGGGTCTATAATTAATATCCAGTGAATAAGAATCTAGACCAAACAATTAAAATGGTATTTCAATTAAACCAAGTCAATATATCCCAGGAGACAAAAGAGAACACACCGAGAAAAACTGAAGAACTAAACAGATGAGTAGAAAAAAATAGATGAGAAGAACAATTAAAATGCTATCATCGAATCAGTAGGAAAAAAATAGATGAGTGAACAACGGAAAAAAAAACTTACTGTGAAGAACTGAAGACGAATGGCCGGTGTTTGGACGGATTGAAGGTGTTTAATTTCGGACGATGGTGCTCGATGTTGGACAGCAGCGCTCGATTGGAGGGCAGACGTCGATGGGAGATCGTTGTCTGGTAGAGTTCATAGTACGTGCTTAGCAATCACCTGATTAGAATGTTCGAATCACAGCAGAACGAGGTTAGCAAGTCTCGATTGAAGGCCAGGGACACAGGGTTATGTTCTGGTGGAAGATCGTCGTCGAGTGGTCTTTGTGGTATCATGCTCGTCGGCTCGCCGCCGATAACAATTAGATGATTAGATTGTTCGAATCATAGAATGGGGAAGGAACGTGAATAGTGGCAACTCATTTTGTTTTGATTTGAAACGAATGAAATTCCATCGATCCCTAATACCCAAAACCTAATTGTTAATTCAATAAATTTCCAAATATCTATTTTAATATATAAAATATAATTATAAAAAATAAAATATATTATATATAGGCTCGTTTAGGCTCGCGAGTCTAATCGATCTTTGTTACACAGGCTCGAGCTCGAGCTCGTTTAATGAACAAGCTTAAATTCAGGCTCGAGCTCGGCTCGGGCTCGATAAAAATCGATCTCGAGTTGAGCTTTTACCGAGTCGATCCCTGGTATCTTGCGAGTAGCTTGGCTCGTTTTCACCCCTACTTCAGTCTATCCGGATCGCCCTGGATATCTATCCCTTTAGCACAAAGCACGACCACCTCAAACCGGTACACCATCACATATCAACATATACCATACAAATCAATAGCTAGCATATACATGTGGTCATACAGATCTAACAGATCACTATAGCATGGAAACATTCTATATACTAGGATATAGATCTATAGATCACTACAGTATAACAACATCCTATATACCAGGATACAGATCTAATAGATCACTACAGCATATCAATATATGGTAAAACCAGGATATCAATCCAATGTGCCGACCTTGGTGCCTTCGACCCATAAGTACAGTGATGAAAATTCATCTTACAATCTGAATGCAGTCTGAATAACTCCTAACTCCGACAACCGGCTCAACCCAAATCCTAAATGTTAAAATATTTCCTATTCTAAATTAATAACATTTCTCCAAAATGAACCATTCCAAAATACAGTCCATAATTTTCATTATAATTCATTATTAAAAACCATAAGTATCAAAAAGCCATAAATTGTGTATCTCAAAAATATCATAACATCTGTCAGTGTATCAAAATCATATGTTAAAACATCAGAGTGAATCCTACCAGGCTAAAAGTTATGGTGTGTGCCATGCAGTCATCCCCAGCTCTTCCCCTTACTAGTCGAAGTACCTGAAACCAAAGCTGAAAACTATAAGCACGAAGTTTGGTGAGTCTCCCAAAATTACCATATATCATACACATAATCACATAATAGCATAGATTGGGCCTTGCCCCATACATCGGGCCCTACCCGGCATCGGACGAATCCGACATCGGGCCCCGCCCGATATTGGACCGAAATTTGGTATACATATAACATATCATCAAGCATATAACATAGGCACATAACATAACAAATCAGCATTCCTCGAGCTTGCCCCGACATCGGATTGAAGCCCGGAACATATAAACATAACATATAGGCTAAAAATTCCTTGGGCTTGCCCCGACATCAGGCCAAAGCTCGGAACACATAAACAAAACATGAAAGAATTACGAAGACATCAAGCATACAAACATTCCTCGGGCTTTCCCCGACATCAGACCGATGTCCGGAAACATATAACCTACATTGAGCTAACCCCGACATCATGCCTAAGTCTGACATATGCTAACCTACATAAACGGGCGCGACATTGGTGCCTTCGAACCGTTCCTACTGGAGGGAAACTCACCTCACAAAGCTAGCTGTTGAATCTCTCGGTAAGAAATTTCTATCGGCTGCTCCAGCGACTCCTCGACTATCATTACTGAATAACACTTAGTCCAAATCCAAACAATTCTTCTTAGGGTAAAATTACTATTTTACCCACGATTTAAATGGACCCGTGACCTAGGCCCAAATCCATAACATGAAGACCGAAATCTATCAAGCCCACTAATGGCCCACCTATGGCCTAATTTTATAGATTGGGCCCAACTTCCTAAATGGGCCTTCCCTCAAATCCAATATACAATAAAGTCCATTATCAGCCCAAAAGAATAATCCGCTAAGGCCCATAATCAACTAGTCGAAGGAAATGGCACAAAAAAGCCCACTATCGTAACGAACGGATGACATTTCCTTATGGAACGCTGGGTGTTCCTCCTTAGTTCAGATCGCGAGCCTCAGTAGGAACGCAATGTGTTCCCAGGAACTACGCAGGGCGTTCGCGTCCAGCTTTCAAAAGTGGGCCATTAAGCACTTAATGCTGAAGCCATGTTATCCAATCACAGATCCAAGCTATCTAGGACCTCTAGTGTCATAAAGTCACGGACTTAGTGACTTTGCATGTCCCCATGATTCCAAATCTCAAGAAATAGCAATCAACCTCCATAAATATGGTCCTATGTAACATCCCGTTTTAAGTAGAGTAATTAAACAATAAATCCGGAACCCGGGAAGTAATTGTTATTATTATTTTATATTATTTGAGCTAAAATTTATTAATAACTAGTGGGGTGTTGGTTTCGGGAAGCCAAATGACAAGAATTGAATCTCCAGGGGTGAAAGTGTAATTTTGGGACTTAATTTGTAAAGATTTTCGTAAGTCAAGGGTATTTAGTAATCTTTTGGACTGAACAAGAAAGGATTTATGGAAGCAGGGTTAAAAAGTAAAGTTTGGACCTCTTTAAAAAGGATTTGTTGGGTGAGGGGTTGTTGGGTAAATTACGTATTAGATTTGAAAAGGATTCTTGAAGCCAGGGTAGAAATGGTAACTTTTGGATTAGAATTGAAAGAAAAAAAAGTTGGAGGGGTTGGTTTAGCTATTATGGGAAAATGTTAAGGGAGTAGGGTATATTAACCAACTTCCTTCTAAACCTTGACTCTAATACCCTCCTTCCAGCCGCCGTCACCACCCCAAACTCCCTCCTTCCTCTCTGATCGGTCGAAGCTCCAACCATCGGAGCAGCCACCTCGTCCTCAACCTAACGTTGAGAAAATGTGGTTGCATGCGGTACTGTCGCCATTTGATCCACCTCATACTCAACCTAACGCCGAGAAAACATGGATGCATGTGTTATTGTCGTCGTTTTCTCGTTAGATCACCCCTCAGCCTTCGTCGCCACCATGGAAGCTTTCATCAAGCCACCTTAAGAACCTCCAGCCGCACCACCACTGAGACTGTCGACCAACAAAGCCGCCATCACCGTAGTTTGTTGCCTGTGACGCTATGAGCACCCAGAACGACCACCAGGGGCCAACGAAGGGTCAAATTCGCTATTGTGTAGTCGTGAGTAATTGAGAATCGTCGGGAACCGAAGGGAAAAATCAGCATCGCCGTTATGTCGCTTGGGTTGTTGCTGCCGTCGTCAACCACTAGATCCGTTTGCAAGAAAGAAAGCGGGTGGGCGTTTGGTTTTGCTGTACAGTGTGTAGTTGTTGGCTGGGAAATCAAAAAGGGCCACCACCAGCACCACCGTGAGGTGGTGGCTTCCACCCTCTACCACCACCTGCCGCCACGGTGCGGCTGTGTGTGTGTGTGTAATTAGTGTGTGTGTTAGTTTTATGTGAGTGTGTGTTGAGTATTGTTGTAAGTTGTAATAGCATGGGAATAATGAAAGAAAAGTCTAAACCACTCCCGTAGGGTAGTGGTTGCCGCCACCGACCTCAGTGTCGGGTGGCGGTGTGCTTTGATTGCGTTTGGACCTCGTTTGGGATGATTGGACAAGAATGGGCCCAATGAAACCCTAGTGGGCCCAATAGAACCCTAATTGGCTCAAAGAAGCCCAAAGTGACCTAAAAGCCCAACCAAATGATTAATGGGCTAATATTGGGTAGGACACCCTAATTAGGGTTTGGAAAACCCTAATGGCTTAAAACACTAATTTTTGGGGATTGATCGGGACACACACACGGGAATTATTTAATAAACTTAAAATAATAAATTATAATCATGTGTAAATTAACCTAAGGCAATGATGGACTTAATAGATTAAGTCCTTAATGGGTTAAGTAGGAGCACTTAACCCTAATCGCCATTGCATGTGAAAACCCTAATTTCACTTGGCCCTTGTTTTGGGCCTTCCTATTGGGCTTTAACGATTGGACCACTGATAGGCCATCCAAGAACAAGTTAATGGACCAAAGTAATTAGATGGGCTTTAGGATAAGGCCCATGTGAGGACTTGGGCCCAATTTGAAAAATTAGGCCATAGATGGGCCATAATTGGGCCTTTATGATTATGTGATATTGGGCCATGGGAATTGGATTGGAATAATCGAATGGGCCTTAAGGAAAGAACATGTAGAGGTCTGGGCCCAATTTGGAAAATTAGGCCATATGTTGGGCTTTGGCCCATTACCGGACTATTGGATTATTATAGTGTGAGATGGACCTTGGGTTTGTAACCCAATTATTAATTAGGTGTTGTTTGATGTTGATAGTTTGGGAATTTGTCAACCAGCAACTAGGTTTTATCCGCTAGACTTCAGCAGTGTCAGGTGAGTTCTCCTCACTATACTCAAGGGTCTAAGGCACCAAGGTTGGCCTTTTTTGGATTGTCATCCTGATGTGTTATATGCTTGGGTGTTGTATGATTTGTTAGATCGGTATCCTGATAGATAGGATGGTATGTGCTGTTATGATCCGTTGGATCAGTATCCTGGTAGATATGATGATATGTGCTGTTATGATCCGTTAGATCAATATCCTGGTAGATAGGATGGTATGTGTTGTTATGATTCTTTAGATCAGTATCCTAGTAGGTAGGATGTTATGTGCAGTTATGATCTGTTAGATCGGTTTATTTGTCTATAGAATGTTATGTGGTTATCTGTTATATGTGTACATCTTTGTTTGGCGGTTGAGGCTTATCTTCTTTGTGCAAAAGCAAAAAGACCTGGGCATTCCAACATGTTGGTTGTGGGCCGTGAGTATTCCATCCCAATGATGATTGGACTCATAGTATGTGGGCATTTCAACTGGATGGTTGCGGGCCTAGGGTATTCCAACCCGATGGTTGAATGGACCCGTAGTATGCTGTTTATGATTATGAAAGACCCCAATTTTCGTATTTATGAAAGACCCAAACTTTCATACTATTCCAACATTATTCATAAGTTGCTTCCTCAAAACATGCTACATACATATTTATAAAACAATATTTTATATTGATAAAGTGATTACAAAGGATTGGATACAAACCAACTAAGTTTTATTACATTTTATATCTACCCAGGAATCTAATATACATATTTGAATATTTAAAATACAGAGAAGTAGTATTAACTATTCTAAATCTTTCAGCAGTATAAAACTATATTGGATACTCATCACCTGTAATTGTTAAACATTGAGAGGGATAAGCGATAACGCTTAGTGAATTCGATAAATAGATACAATATAATCTTATGCTTTATATATATACTAATATGACAGAAGCAAAAGGGAACAAGAACAACAATAGCATATGTGTATCATATGTCAGACTTTCAATATCAACTCAAGATTTGATTCAAAGATTTACGATCAATGAGACATAACGATTTCAATACTTGATATGCATCAATAAAGCTTTTGCCCAAATGGCATAGAAGACATATAATTTCTGATTAACATTTTGGTAGATTTCGGGCTTATAGCCCTGTCTAACCATTTGCCAATACCATAGAATAGAGTTCATTCTCTTACGGAGTCATGCTCTACATGGTCAGAGGCTACATACCAGTCCTATCTAACTTTCTGCAAATACCATAGAATAGAAGTCATTCTCTTACGAGACATGTTCTACATGGCCAAAGGCTACATACCAGTATCACCGTGAATCTAAGTCCTTTCACTGATTACAGGGTCAAAGGTATAATTTTGCTATTAAAAATAGCGAATAAAAATAGCACGGGAAAATAACCGGGAATAATAACACTGAGAAGCACATAGCACATACTACACATAACATACAATTGTTCCTATATATTGAACTCACCGTGAAATAACCGGGGGCTAAAATATTAATTTGGGCAGTACTTCGGCTCTAAATATGACTTTCGTCGTTGAAAACTGGGAGTTTTCTTGAAAACCGAGCTCTACGAAGGTAGAGCTTCGAAACCGAAAAGATAAATTTTCTGGGCTTCTCGGGCACTTCGTGGAGTATTCCGGGCTTTACAATCGATATCGGGGCTTTGCGGGATGTTAAGATGAAAGAAATATGGGTTTAGGGGTTAAAATTGACAATTTTTCAAAGTTACCCGGGAGGTCTCGCACCCTTCTATATATATAGGGGCGAGGCTTCTGATCGGACGGTCAGAAAGAAGACACGCGTCGCAGATCCGAAGCTCGAAGAGGAGGCGGCTCGCACGTGGCTGCGCATGGCTCGCACATGGGTCGCACCTGCGAGGGCTTGCTGGCAGCTTCTAAGTGGACCGGAGTCTAGGTCCGAGGTTCGGACTCGAAGTACGAGGGAAGGGAGACAGCTGGTGCGAAGGTCGGACACGCGGCAGGCATTGCGAGGCTCGGACTAGGCTGCACACGCGTCGCTCCTCGGATGTGCCACGGCTTCGGATGACTCAGCATCTCGGTGACTCAGCAGGACACGTGTCACATTCTAAGCGAGGGTGACGTGGCAAAGTGTGACTATGCGAATTTTCTCGACTTTTGCACCAAAACTTCTAAAATCCATAACTTTCGCATACGAGCTCCGTTTTTGACGTTCTTTATATGCACGCGTAGCTAAAATTACGCTCTACAACTTCCGTTTAGACTTCGTCGGCTAATTCTGAATTTAATTTTAATATTATTATTTTTAACAGACCGGGACAGGAAAATCCGTTAAAAATTTATAACTTCTTCATCCGACGTCTGTTTTCGTAAGACTTTTTACCGTTGTATTACAAATGACGAGACCTCCAATTCTCGTTTAGGTTGTGTAGGCTAAAAATCACTCGATCTAAAATTCGAGTTTTTAGCTGTCTACTGCTAAGCTGAAACTTCGAAAAATCATAACTTACTCATACGAAGTCAGATTCAAACGGTCTTTATATGAAAGTTGATTATTTTCACGAGTTCTACAACTTTCATTTAGATCATTAAGACTAAAAATTAGTTTATTGAAAACTAAATTTTTATGCGACAAAGTATTTTCCGGATTTATCACGGATCTTCGTTTGGTCATAACTTCTTCGTTATAACTCAGATTTCGACGAGGTTTTCGCCTACAAGTTTCTAACGAGATTATCTACAATTTTCAACAATAAAATTTTACTTATTCCAAAATTTATATTTTCGCTAAATTTTTACCATTGAACATTTGATTGGAATCTCATAAGACTTCCAACATTTTCTGAGTGATTCTAAACATAGTTTTACTTCATTTCTAGTAAAAACTATCTGTTAGAACTCAACACCCAATTTTATTCACTTTTAATAATAACAATACACAATTTCAGAACGTGTATGTTACAGATTATATGTGTATTATTTTGGGTATGGGTATTTTGGGGGAATTCACTAAGCTTTCGAGCTTATAGTTTCAGTTTATCGTTTTGGGTACATCAGGAGATCGTGGCAAGGCAAAAGCATGATCATATAGCTCCTTACTTTTTATGACTTTGTTTCTGGGATACTCTGATATGATCCAATTTGAAAGCAAGTTTTGTAATGGTTAATAGATTTGAAATGTTTTTAAAAGTTTAAATTTGGCATGATTTTTATGTGTTTTACATCCTAACTATTACATGAACCCATTAAGACCTCAAAGATCAAAACTTTACTGATGTAAGGACACCATTAGCATCAGAGGTGGCAACCGTAGGCTTATAAACGAATTTGAGACATAAAGATCCATTCTTGGGGACTAAAACGGTCCAAAACATCATTACACTAGATCTAGGAATACTTGAGGAAAGTTGTGAACGTTATACCTTCAAAGAGTCCTAAATGATGATGCTATCCCGGATCTATGAGCTCAAGATACTCAAGTTCCTCTTCACTAGCTTCTCTTTCTTTCTTCCAAGCTTCTAAGCTCCAAAACAAACTTCACATGGCCAAATACACAAAAAATGAGAAAATGAGGCTATCTAGGGTTTTATGAGGTTGAGAGGTTGGTAAGGAGGCTAGGGTTTGAGTCATAATGCTGATTATATAGGTCCCAAACCCTAAAAATTAGGGTTTGCATTCAGCACGGGAACACCATGCATTCCTCAGGGGAACACCGCATGTTCGGGCTCCGCCTCCAAAATCCAAAGTGGTCATAAATGGTCCCTCCTTCCAAATTCCATAATACAATGTCCAAAAGCAGCAAATCCATATATAAGGCACCAAAAATGTAATTAATACCCGGACTTGGTGTTACACAAAATACCCTTGGTCAAAACTAGTCAAAATCAACAAGTCAACTGAGTCAACAAAGCTGCGTCAACTCAACCGAGTCGACTCAGGCTTCGTACGCGGGGAGTACTCCGGAGGTACGTGGGTCGTACTAGTTGTCCAAGGCGTCAGGGTCAGATTTGCGTACGCGCAACATACCCTTCAATACGTCCAATGTAAGCAACGATCCCCTTCTTAACCTATTAAGTGCTTATTTCTTTGACTTAACACGTCTAATTGCAGATCCAAAGGTAAAATACCATCAAGAGTCATAAAGTTGTAATCTCAATAGTTTAATGCCTTAAGATCTTCTATAGCATGCATGGAGTAAAACTAAGCATCAAGACCACATTTTTATGATTCAATACCCCTCATAAGGTCCGAAAGGACGACTTATTGGGTCAAGAGCATGCCATACACAAGAATCAACACATTTGGGACCAAAAGTGCCTTAAATGTTGAAATTAATAGATCTACAAGATGGAGTGATCAAGTTATGGACTTTTTACCTCCTGGAGGTTACTAACAAGTGGGGAATACTAGATCAAAGTTGCTTCCAAGCTTCAAGGTCCTTGCACCAGCTTTTCCTTCTTCAAGAACACCAAAAAGGCACATAAATAAGCTCAAAAAACTCTTCTCACTTAAGGTTTTCTAGAGGGTCGAATTCTCAGATGGGAGTTGATGAGAGAATGATAAATGAGGATATAATGATGCTTATATATGGACCAAATAAAAATTAGGGTTTGGAGTTTCTCTACGTACGCCCTGTATACGAGGTGTACTCCCAACGTACTTGGGTCCGCTTAGTATCCTCAGCGTAAACAACATACGCGCAATGTACTACCCTATTGCCCAAAATCACCAAAATGTCACTATGGGACGTTATAATTGTCCCCCACTTGAACTAGACTTCATCCACGATGTTGGCTGTCACAAATAACTTAAGATCATGCTCCCCAGTCTCCGCCTCCGGCTCCCAGGTCCACTTGGATCCTTTACGATGTTGCCACTGAACCTTTACCAAAGGTATCTTCTTTTTATGTAGAATCTTCATCTTCCTTTCCACTATCGCTACCGCCCTATCAACATAATTCATGTGCTCGCTGACTTGGATATCATCCAAAGGGACCACAACCTCATCGTCTAACGTGCACTTCTGCAACTGCGAAACATGGAAAGTACTGTGAATCTGGCTGATCTCACATGGCAATTCCACCCCGGTAGGCTACTCTGCATACCTTGGTGATCGCACTGAACGGTTCAAAATACTAGGGACCTAACTTTTCCCTCTTTATGAAACATATCACACCCTTACAAGGTGAGACCTTCCGTAGTACCATATCACCGACCTGAAATTCCAACTCCGATCGATGTCATTCGGCATAAATCTTCTACCGACTTTGATCTGTCTGCAGTCTCTGCCTTATCTATTGAATAAGATCCATGGTCTGAAGGACTACCTCAGTCCTTCTCACGACTCTGTGACCAACCTCTCCCCAACACACTAGGGTACGACATCTCTGACCATACAAGCGATCAAAAGGCGAGGAATTAATGTTAGAGTGATTGTTGTTGCTGTCGAAAAACTCCACAAAGGGTAGGTAGGAATCCCAACTCCCACCGAAATCTATAACACAAGCCCGAAACATATCCTCAAGTGTCTGGATGGTCTGCTCACTCTGTCCTTCATCCTGTGAATGATAAGAAGTGTTGAAATGTAGCTTCATACCCAGTTCCTCGTGGAACTTCTGCCAGAATCTGGAAGTGAACCAAACATCATGGTCTGATACAATAGAGACCGAAACCCCATGACAAGCAACAATCTCCTGAACATGAACACCAGCCAACTTTTGGGCGAAGAGGTTTCCTAGATGGCCAAAAAGTGGGCACTCTTGGTCAATCGATCCATGATGACCCATATAGCATCAAATCCCTTGGCAATCCTTGTTAACATGGTGATAAAATTCATGGTGATTTGTTCCCACTTCCACGTGGGAACCTTCAAAGGCTGCAGTTTTCCATGTGGCCTCTGATGCTCGGTATTGACCATCCTACATGTCAAACACCTCTCAACATACAAGGTTATCTTCCTCTTCATATACGGCCACCAATAACTTAGTCTCAAATCCTGATACATCTTGGTGGCTCCTAGGTGTATAGAAAAGAGAGACTTATGAGCCTCTTCCAACATGATCTGCCTGACCCCCATCAGCAACTAGAACCCAAACCCAACCACAACGAGTCAACAACCCCCGACTATGGGTTACAAACATGTCGATCTCACCCCTAATCCTCTCGTGTTTGCCGTTCTCCCTCTTGACTCCTTCTGCTTGTGTCCTCTTATCAAATCCAAAAGTGGGAAATTAATGGATATCCTCATACACATCTCTCCAGCTGATGATCTAGATAACTTGAGGCTCAAAACATCTACTACTACATTCGCTTTACCCTGATGGTAAAGGATCTCGCAATCATAATCCTTGACCACGTCTAGCCAGATGTGTTGCCTGATGTTCAGGTTTGGTTGGTCCATAACATATTGCAAACTCTTGTAATATGTGTAAACAGTACAACGGAACCCATATAGATAGTGTCTCCACTTGATGGAAAACACCTCATGTAGTTTCACCTACCAAGAAGCATATGCAATCATTTGCCCTCTCTGCATCAGAACCACACCTAAACCGGTGATAGATGCATCACAAAATACAACGAAATCCTCAACACCCTCCGAAAGGGTCAATATCGAGGCCTCGCATAACCTCTACTATAGTGTCTCAAATACCGACTTCTGCTCAGCGATGCATCAGAAATCTACTCCCTTCCTCGTCAGACGAGTGAAGGGTACATCAATCTTGGATAAATCTCCGCTAATATCTCACCAAACCCAAGAAAGTCCTAATCTCTAAGGGAGATTTCGAAACCTCCCACTACATCACGGCCTCGAACTTGGTTGGATCGACCAAAATCACATCTTGGTTAATGAGATGTCTTAGGAAATGGACCTCTCGTACCAAAACTCACACTTCAAGAACTTGGCATACATATATTTTTGCCTCAATACTCCCAAAAGCTCTCGAAGGTGCTCCATGTGTTGCTCTCTGGTCTTGGAATACACCACGATCAATGAATACAATGACTGATCAATCGACCATCGGCCTGCCTACCTGATTCATCAAATCCACAAATACTGAAGGCGTATTGGTGATCCCGAATGGCATCACCATGAACTTGTAATGCCTATAACGAGTCTGTAACACGGTCTTGTCTTCGTCCTCCCCCTCATCCTCTCTTAATGATACCCCTACCTCAAGTCGATCTTGGAGAACCAAGATGCACCGTATAAATGATCAATGTAACACCTGTGTTTCCGGGCTTGCCGTTTTTAGCAATGTGATAGTCTAGGTTAACCTTTGTAACCTATTTTGAAATAATAAGAATGCATTATTTGAGTATTATGTGTTTTGTGCTTAATTGCTTAATTATGTGGTCTGATTAATTAAGAATAAAGATAAGCGTCAAAATTTAAGTGTAAAATAAACTTAATATCTTTGGTTAATGTTGTAGTAGTTGAAACGAGGTTTCCGAATATATATAGAACGCCCAAATCTGACTTCGTACAAGGAAGTTATGATTTATCGAAGTTTCGACTTAGCGATGTGCAGCCTGAAATACTCGAATTAAGATCGAACGGTTTTTAGCCGAGGAAATCTAAATGAGAATCGAAGATCTCATTGTTGGTATCGAAGCGATAAAAAGTTAGGCGAGAACGGACGTTAAACGAAGAAGTTATGAATTTATAACGAAGTTTTTCTGTCGCGGCCTATTAAAAATAAATAATAAAAATAAAATCAAAATTAGCCGACAGAGTCTAAATGAAAGTTGTAGAGCATAGTCTCACCTTTCCGTGGATATAAAGAACGTCGAAAACGGAGTTCGTATGAAGAAGATATGAATTTCCGAAGTTTGATAAATAAATTGTATTTATTTTTAAATCAAAAATCCGGCATTATCCGAAGCCGAGTCACCAGTCCGATCCGACATACGCCCCGCGTACTCCGAAGAGTGTCGACACTTCGGATGACGCATGCAGTGACGATTTCGGAAGCAGTACGCGCTGCGTACTGCAGTACGCCCCGCGTACTCCGAGGCTCCAGCCTCTATAAAAGGGATCCGAAGGCAGCCAACTATTTTGCCAATTCCTTCTCTTCTCTCTCCCGTTTTGCATCGTTTTGCGTGCCAGAAATACCCCGAAGCCCCGGTATTATTCTCTAGCCCCGAGGCAAGTCCCGAGATCCCGAAGATCCCGAGAAGTGCGGTTCCCGAGTTGAAGCTCTGCCCGCGAGAAGTTCGATTTTTGAGGAGATCTTCCAAATCTGCTATGGATTACTACTTCTGCAAGTCGTAGTGCTGTCCGATCATCTTCTGATCAAGTGAGTGTATACTACCTTTCATAAACACGATAATAATACAAGTACGGTTTGAGTGTATTAAGTAAATTGTGGTTTATATGTGTGAGGGTATAGGTACTTTCTTCTAACGAGTAACTATGAAGTATTTTATATGATATACTTGTTATGTGTATATTTTGTGATTGTATGCGTGAATGGATATTCACTTTATTCTGTCTCATAGATCCGAATTGTTTTCTATGGAATACGTGTTATGTGGTATGCCTCATCTGTTATGTGGAATATATATTGAATGAAAATGATATACAGGTTTTAAACTATGTATGAAAATATATATTCTTATCTACTAATATGTTGGGTAGAACATGGGTAGATAGTTGGTGTGTAATAAACAGATGAGAGGCCTCGATGTTGTTGTTGTTGTTGTTGATCTAGTTATTCAGCGGAGTATGGATAACGACCACGGACTCCTTCTAGACAGTCCAGTGGAACGCTAGCAGGTTCATAACCTGTAGATGTTGTGAACGATGTGTTCACCGGTGTACTCTATCCCCCTCATGGTTGCCTTTAGGATATCTATTGTCGAGGAAACCCCTTCGCAGTGATGTCCGTCCCGATGAAAATCCTAGATTAGGTCCCTTGAGATAGATGTTGTTTTAGGGACGTAATGTGAGGATAACGGGAATGGGTAATCGGGATAGTGATTGGTTGGTGAAATTAAATATAACTTATTTATTGTGGGTTGAAAACCCTATATGCTCACCAGGCTCCCAAGCCTGACCCACTCAGTTTTATTTGTATTACAGGAAGTGGCACAAGGGCGTAAGATGGATGAATCATCTTTTTGTTTTGTTTACAATTCTGTATATGTATATATTTGTTGAATGACTTGTAATGTTATCGTTTATGCTTTATGGTCTGTATCGGAACATGACATCCCGGGTTTTGATTATTTAATGAAATGCATCTCTTGATGAAATGCTTTGATAAATATTATTTTATCATGTTTTGTTTTGGGAACAAATTCCGCAACTCTTTCAAATCAAAAGGATTTACTCTGAAATTATTTAAAAGCATAAATGAAAATCGGTCTTTTCTGGCCGTGATTTTGGGGATGTCACAATCAAAGAAGTCGTCAATCCGCGAAGGGAATAACGGTTCTTCATCGTCAACTTGTTCAACTCCTGATAATCAATGTACATTCAGTGTTAACCATCCTTCTTTTTGACGAATAGTATTGGCGCTCCCCACAACGAACTGCTCGGTCTGATGAACTGCTTGCTTAACAGCTCCTGAAGTTGAGAGGACAACACTTGCATATTGGGTGGTGCCAAACGGTACGACGCCTTGGTAATCAGATCCGCACCTAGAACTAGGTCAATCCTGAACTCAACCTGCCTCTCGGGAGGCACACCGGGTAATTCCTCCAGATGCACATCAACAAACTCTTTGACAAGTGGAAAATCTGAAACCGAGACCTAGTCCTCCACCTGAGTATCAACTACATAGGCAAGATAACTCATACACCCATGCTGAATAGATTGTCGAGCCTTATCTGCCGAACAAAACCCTAATCCAACCCTGGTGCCCTCTCTATAGATGACCAGTTCTCCCCCACTTGGGGTTCGAACTATCACTCGTTGACCCTCACAAAAGAGACAAAATAGCAGTGTATGCTATTAGAGAATGAGATTAGATTGTATAGTAAGAGAAATAAGAGAAAAGAAAGAAAGAGTAGATGAAACATGATAAAAGATTAGAACTTAACTCACCAGACCTGTGGTCTGATCTGATCTAGTAGATATGTTTCATGTTTGCAGGTTCAGGTAGCAGCTAGTATACAAGAAGAAGATAGGAGCATAAGGACGTGGATTTGGTTTCTTTTCCTTGTTGTTTCAGTTTGTATGTAAGATGTTATTGTAAACGCGTGATTTACCCTGATATTTAAAGTGTTTTAATTTTATAGAATTTCGTATTTGTTAAAAAACTCTGATATATCCTTATAGATGTATGTGTAGAAAAGTTCATGTGGTTACAGTAATTATGTTATTATGTAAAAAAATAATATGTTAGTATTATTCGATAAAAAGTAAATATGTTGCTATTATGGTAAAAAAATGCATTGCTATAAAAAAATAAAGTTTGCTATTGTTATGGATAAAAATGATAATATGTTGTTATTATGGATAAAAATATAAGTATATTTCCAATGTTGGTAACAAAGTAAAGTATGTTGCGATTAGAAAATAAAAAAATATATGTTGCTACAATTGATTGCAAAAATAGTACCGAGTAATATGTATGTTTTACTAATTATATATTTTTTTTTAATATTTGTTTACGTAAAGGAGTTTATTACACAATGGAAAACATGCAAAGGGAAATAGAAGTGGAACCAAAAGCACGAGAAGAGATGAAACAAAGACAATCCAAATTGAAGCACAGATAGGTAACTTATGAGACGATTTGGTAAACCCGTTGCGTAATCTACCAAATGTATCTTAGTTTTTTGTTTTATACACTTTGCCGAACAGTTAATCATATGTATTAGTGGCTTTAAACTCTTAACACCTGTGTTATATTGGATAAGTTTCTTATCCGTATTTATTATCTTTGTAGTTGAACATGGAAAACAATATTTCATTATTGTATTGGATCTTTTTTTCAAGATTTACTTGTAGACAAAATTTGGATTTTTTTTCTTAGGGAAAATGACATAAATGTCCTAAAAACTTTCTAGGGTTGACCTTTTAAGTCCCTAAACTAATTTTGTGTCTTTATGACAAGAACGAAGTTGTTTTTGTCGGGTCGATTACATTTGTTGACCAATATTCCCACATTGACTTTGAATTTTCCCATAACCTTGGACCCACATCTTTCTCTCTCTTTCTCTCTCAAATTCTTCCGTCGCCATCTAGATCATCACTTCCGTTATGTTCTACATGTGGGTTTTAAAAATCACATGTTGCTATTACTTTTCATCCATAAACATGTAAAAAAGTGAAAGAATATAACCAAACTTAAATAGGAAAATGAAAAGATCTTAAAATGAAAAAATAAGCCCAGACAGCATGCGCTGGCTAGAGACCCAGAACAAGCACGGAATTTCTGGTTGTCATAAGAACACAAACGATTGGGGCAACAATGACGCCTCAAATCAAATACACCCATTTGAATCGCAAGTTAACTAATGAGAATGTTAAATAGAATAATAATCAAATATGATCAAAAGATGAAAAATGGATGACCTTGAGAAAGCCAACAAGCAGAAGGCCAAGGAAGTAAGGCAAGAAACAAATGAAGTTCCATAGATGCAACAAAAGCCCTCTTGGAGGTTCCATTTGAGCTTTCTGTATTTTTTTCTTCCTTCCTCTTCACAAACTTTGGATCTCAAGAAAATCCAACAAAAACTGGTCGGAATCTTGAAGATTATTTGTTTTCTAATGTGAATTCGATTATAAGTTTAGATGCATAACTTTGTTCTCTTTGATTTGTAAAGTTTTTGAACTTTAACCAAGAATCACCAGCGACATAAGCGATATTTTAGCGAGAGAGGGTATTACACAACAGACAGTTGAGTAACCGTCGAGTGTCTAGATTTAAAAACTAAACCTGTAGTTGTCAGGTGCTAAATCTGTTTATTCTTACTTGGGGATGGAATGAAACAGAAAGAAATCGATTTCTCCTTCTTCAATCTACAACTATGTCTCATTTTTTTGGTTTGTTGTTAACAACGATAGACTCATCAACAACAACCAGATCTTTATCCGCTTGAATCTCTTCCATTCACCACATGTGTCTTTTATTGTTTCCCAGTGAACCAATATTAGAAAATCGGCTGTTGCACCGATGACGAGACCCATATAAGTCGGTGACCTCCCCAGAGACATCAAGTCTGGTTTTTGATCTCTTGGCAGGGAAGGCGAAAGGACGAGGAGGGCGTGAAGGGAGAGAGGGGTTTTAGGTTTAGAAGGAAGAGTGTTCTTCTTCTCGTCCTTTTTTGAAGTGTTGACTTAAATGATGTGGCAAATAGTATAGATGTGGCAAGGAAACCGGTTAAAACAAGTCTAGGGGACTAAATAGACAGGTTGTCCAGAAATTCGTTCTCTCATAAAACCACAAAATATATTAATTGGCTAAATAGGTAAACCTTAAAAACTTAATAAGATATATATGTCATTTTCCCTTTTTCTTAAACTTCATTTTTACCGATTTAAGATAGAAAGATGTAATAAAAATTATCATAAATATCCAAGAACTAAAAAACTCCCTCTTTATACAAAATTTGGATTTTTTTTCTTAAGCTAAATTTTTTCCGACTGATTTACGATAGAAAGTTTGCATAAAAGTTATCATAAATATTCTATTATTAAAAGACACCGTCTTTAATCCACCATAAATGCAAAATAGGATTCCGGTGAAAATCTATGGGCAAAGGTGTCACGATTAACCGTCACTAACAATGCTTTGTCATCTCTAAAAAAGTTTCCAATATAAGGCTATAGAGAGTGGTCACATTCAAGCGACCAGAAAAACGTTGTCAATTTAGCGTTTGTTCCACCACCAATTCACTAGACATTGGAAATGGTTACTATTCCATATCATTTATATTTTAATTTTTTTAACATTAGATTAAATAAAAAAAAACATAATTATAAACTTAAGTAATCATTTTAGTAAGTAAAAAAAATCAAATAAACACATTATTAGTTTTTAAAATTAGATAAACATATATAATTAGATATAGTTGAAGGTTTAACTTAATTTAAAGAAAAATGAGAGGGTATAATAAAGATTAAA
This sequence comes from Lactuca sativa, assembly GCF_002870075.4. Taxonomy (NCBI): domain Eukaryota; kingdom Viridiplantae; phylum Streptophyta; class Magnoliopsida; order Asterales; family Asteraceae; genus Lactuca; species Lactuca sativa. The sequence goes on along the minus strand of NC_056623.2, from coordinate 72,912,444 downwards.
AGACACAATCTCAATGACCAAATTTGTAACTTCAATTAAAACAAATATGAATCGTCTTCTTCAACCGTTTTCTGAAAAACTGGTCATTGCTCAATGTCATTGTTTTTTACTTCGATGGATACAAAGGAAAAGGAAAAAAAAAAGGTCAAATGCATGACTGTTGTTGTTGCTGCTTTATTATTCGTCATATTTTTCCGTTCTTGCACCTATGTCACACCCAAATCACCGGCGTTAGGGGTAGTGTTCATACGTTTTTAGGCCCGACACATCAGCAAGACGCGTGGGTTAGTCTTCCCCAAGGGCGGAGACAATACAGGGGCTAGCAGGTGTGCTGCCCCCCTCCCCTACCCCTCAACTTCTTTTATTTTTATTATATATTTGTAGCTATAAATTTATATCTAATTTATTTAAGCCGAAAATAAAATCAAAGTTAAGCCCGCCCACTGCCCCTCCAATATAGCCCAATTAATTTAACAGAAATACCAATTACATACCACAATTTAGGAGGCGTCGATTTAGAGAGCTGTCGGCAATAACTTCAATGGGAGAGTTACAGTTTAATTCATCCGGCAAAGGGAGAAAATCAATTACAAGCACTCTCATGTAATTTTTAATTCTTATTACTTTATTAGCTAATACATATTTAAGTTTTTTGTAACTTGTGGTTAATATTTATTTTGAACAGTATAATTTGTAATTAATGATAATATTATGATCGGTTAATTGGTTTGTTATGATTGGTTAATTGGTTTGTGAACTTTTATAATTATAAGGTAAACCATGAGCAAAAAAAGAACAATTGATTCTTTTTTCAAACGAAAAGAAAATGTTAGTGACCCACAACCTGAAAGAAATAGTGATACAGAAGAGCCAATTAATGTTGAACTTGAAAAAAATGATGTTTCAAATTCAAGAGAGGTAAACTTAGATTCTTTGAATCGTGATCCCGGAGAACGATCTTTGATCTTAAGCTATCCAAGTCACCAACTTGATGAGATTAGACGATTATATATTAAACTTGGACCATACCAAATTCAAAAATCAAAGTATCCTTCAAGTATTGTGGTCCAAATGATTATATCCGTAGTTTTCAACAAGCTTGTTTTAAAAATTTATGGTCGCTGAAATATTGTGAGAAAAAGGATGTTGCATTTTGTTTCCCTTGCTTTCTTTTTAATAAGAAACATATTGGACGAGTCGGGTTAGATACATTTACGGTAGCATGGTTTAATAGATGGAAAAAAGTGAATTGTGGCAAAGAGCATTCTCAGCAATGAAAATCGTGAAAACGCGACTTCGGAATACCATGAATGATGATTTTCTTAGAAGTTGTTAGATTATTAACATTGGGAGAGAGATTGCTGATACATTTTTCATAGATAAACTTATAGATGCTTTTTCTTCTATAAAGCAAAGACGCACACAACTTAAAGTGAGGAAAGTACTATTTACTATACTTTTACAAAGTTTTTAATTGTATTCTTCTCAATTGAAGATAATATCATATGTATCTATGTTCTAAGTCGTTCTTTTAGTAACAACAGATTAATGTATGAGAATCGGTGCTTATGATCATTTGAAAACTTTTGAAGATTGGTTCTTGCAAAGATTAATATAGTTCCTATTTAGACAATTTTTTTTTCTTTGTCGGCACCTCTTTCAATTTTATAGACTCGATTATGTTATTCGAGTATTTGTTTTTTAAATTTTTTATATAAGCCCCCCTTATCTTTAAATCATGGCTCCGCTCCTGGCCCTCCCACTCCTGTTAGCCTAATATTTTATCTTATATTTTTCAATAATTTTGTTGAAAATAATTTCCCAATAAAATTTTTTACAATGTTTTTGTTAAAATGATTTACAAGCTGTATACCAATGGAAACGTTTACTCGTCAGAAATACTAAACTTTTTCTGATAGTGTTAAACCGTAATCAACTCATACCAAAAATAAGAATAGATTGTTGATTCGAGCCCATATACAATACAAAAAGTAGGCCTAAACCGATCCCCCCTTGATTTCCTTATGCGCTAGCTAGGGGTCGCCTGGGTTGGCCATGTACAGTGATTGTACACGGTAATTATAATTTAACTAAACTCAAGAATGCTTTTATAAAGAAAAGGGGTTATCGAAATTTACCTAAGAAAAATTGAGTGCGTTCATTATATTATGGAAAGAAACAAAAACACCTTGTCGCTAAGAATTTATAAAAGATAACAAATGAAAAGGCATATTTTTCATTAAACACAATAAACAATTAGTTTTAGACCATCAACAATTCAAAAACCAAATACTGTGGAAATTTAAGCTTGTGAAACCTTGATCCGATCATTTGAAGATGATGATCAATAATGAAAGACATAAACATTATAGTTGACAATAGCATCACCACTACTCGTATTTAAAAAATGAGTCTTTGCAAGTGCATAACCACTTGCAAACCGAAAAAGTCCAGTGCCTCCAACGATTGGCATTTCTCTAACAGGCGACGTCACCGGATTCCTCCCTATCATACTCAAAGTGCTACCATTGTACTTTCCTTCAGTGAAAACATAATTCAAGACCATCAGCAAACCGAATTCATTTGAATCAGCAGATGCATACATTCCTTGTGCTCTTCCCACAATCTTGGAGCTCGGTTCAGGATCCATTGTCAATGGGTTGTCAAACATGAGCGTTTTCCCAAACTTGGTGGGGGATGTGTTGCTCATGGCAGCCTCAGCCACTGGAACAGCAGTGGGGTGATCTCCACTTACGGTGTCATGGAAGTAGAAGTCAAGGTGGCTTAGTTTCTGTTTTTTGAAACCAAGTGATTTTGATGACAATGTTCTTGAAAATTTATGGGATTTTCCATGAAGGAGAAGCGAAAATATGAGTAGGGTAAGAATGGTATACTTATGTTTTGGAAGCATTTGGGCCATGGTAGAATGAAAGTTAGAGTTGTGGAGTTTAGGGGTTGTGTGGTGTTTCATATTAATAAAGACAAAAAACGGGTTAGTGTTTGAGAAATTTCGTCAGAAACCAAATACTATATTTCTTTTATTATTCCTGTTCTTTTGTTAATAAGTTGCCGGCCAAATATACGCGAGGCCTGGTCGACCGGCAGCCTAGTGTATTTGTTTTTAGAACGGCTAATTAATGTGTCATTTTTAATCTGTTGATATCCTTTACTATCCGTAGGTAATGTAAATTAATAAACAAACCAAAATGTTATTTTATTATTGTTCATTTTACAATAATAATAACTAATGCTCTTTTGTACTATTAGTATTATTATTTTTTCCTTTTCTTTTTATATTGAGATAAAGATACGTAAGTTCTTATTTATAAAAGTTTTCCGGCCAAATTGATATATTTTTATTCATAATTGCTACAAATTACTAATCAAAATTAAGTCATAATTAGATACATGTTGGAAACTTTGGTAAACAGGAAACATATTGGTTTTTACGTTTTTTTGTTTTCTTTTTTATTAGTACAGTAAAGTGTTGGAGTGGACATTGAAATATAGCAAAATTATTATGTCCATTTTCTACATGGACCGGAGAAAGGCAAGCAACACAATGCATAACCCAGGTTTGTATCCTATCATACCAACATTCCCAATATTAAGTATAGCAACCCCTTTAACATCCATTACCATCACATCAGGAATCGACATTTTTTTTATGTGAAATAATCGCTTTAACACCACATCAGAAATAATATTTTTACGTCTCAAAAACTAACTTTGTTACAACCTACCTTCAATCACGCTTTTATCTCTATATATTTGATATGCCATTAAGTTCCCCAAGGAAAATCCAACCATGATCTTAATGTGCTCAAATATGTAACATCAAAAGTTAAAGTTAATAACTAAGCTGCAGAGATCTGTTGATCCCTTTAGTACATTCACCGCAGAAGATTCTACCACCTGTGCTGTCCCAAGACATATAAACCCAACGCTAAAACTTTAAGTATTAATAGAGGCATAATGGAATTTGGGATCATTTATGTTGATGCCCCCACTATCATCCCTTCAACCCAACCTACATAAACACCTTCAAATTTTAGAGAAGCCGAGGATGATATTTTGGAGCTACACCATAACACATGTATATTTTCTTAACCAGATCATGTAAGAGTACAATGCAATGTTTAAAACTTAGACATCCAAGCAATGAATTATCTTGCGTAAACAACTAACTTTAGCATATTATATAAACATCCCGACCAAATGAAAATAGATAGTAAATAAGGGTAGAAAGCATAAAGTATTAAAAATTGCATTTTATCTAGACAAAATTGCAAAAATGGTCCCTGTGGTATGCATTTTTTTGGGGTTTTAGTCCAAACCACAACTTTTTTGGATTAGTGGTCTTTTTGAGGTAGTTTCGTTGCGTTTTTTGCCCCCCAGTAAACTGAAATGACTGTAATGCCCTTGGGGTATTTATTTTTCATTTTTCTTTCGTTCTTTTAAAATCTAATTGTTTTCTATTTATTTTAATAATTAAAAAAGTGGGGCCACCTCTCTCTCTCTCTCTCTCTCTCTCTCTCTCTCCCAAACTAATGAACCCAAATATGATGAGGTAGTGTCGAAATCTGATGAAGGAAAAAGCCATGATTCAAAAGACACAAAGATGAACTATTATTGAACATACATACATTGATGAACCCTGAAAAAAAATCCTAAGTTCCCAGATCCGATAAACATATTCATCGCACAACACATCGTTCAACAAACTGCACACATCGATTCAACTTGTTATGAGGTTTCACAAACTGGTGAACTTGATTCAACACACACACATACATGCTGATGAAACCAAATATCAAACACCGGACCGGCCTATTGCACCTACGATCAAACACATCATACCATTCTTTCACCTTCATCTCCCAACAGTTCCCCACCCCTGTACAAACCAATTTTGGAATTGATTTTTCTAGATACAAAAAGGGGAAACATCACAGGTCTGTCCTAAAATCAAAATAAAACCTGTTGTAGAGCCAGTGAGTTCCCCACCCACATTGGTTAGTCTCCAGTCAAAGAAGCATAATGCTCCAACACCTGCACCCTTAATAGAGTCATCACGTGCTCCCACTGAATATCCTGGGTCGAGCATCGATTCCCCTTCTCTGTTCAAGTTCTAAAAAACGTAACAAAAAACTTCTCCAGGTTGCAGTCGATTTGGGGTTTGTTTACAAGAGTCTAGAACACGAACTAGGTTGCGGGAGCTATATTGATGAATTCCAAGCAAAAATAGTTGTGCTTTCCAAAGTTTGTCATTGGTGCCTGATGGAGAGAAATCGGTGAGTTCATGTGAGGATTTAGGGAAAATAAGGGAAGGAGCATGCCTATTGGCGGCAATGAGAGAGAAAACAGGTTAGGGCAAAGAAGGGAAGGAGCAGGCGACGACGGTGTGGGAGGAGGAAGTAGACGACAGTCGTGTGGTGAGGGGGGAAGGAAGAATCGTCAACGATGATGGGTTATTCAAGGGTGGAGATCATCAAAAACATTGCGTCTTCAGTGGTTTATTTGAGAGGGTCGATTAGAACAAAAAAGGAGAGAGAGAGAGAGGGGATGTGGGCCCAAATTAATTAATTAATTTCTTTTTCATTTAAATTAGGTAAAAAAAACATAAAACAATATATCAGAAGGACATTTTAGGCATTTCAATTTTACGAGGGACCAAATTTACGTAAAAACATGGTCAAAAGGACCACTAATCCAAAAAAGTCGAGGTTTGGACTAAAACCCCAAAAAATTGCATACTACAGGGACCATTTTTGCAATTTTGTCTTTTATCTATTGTTAAATTAATTATTATTATTATTATTTTTTCATTTTGACATCGATTACATTTGTTAAAAAATTTGAAGGAACACATTAGGAGATGGCGCAAGGAAGTTGTGGAGATGAACCGGAAAGAGGTAGCTGAGCTCGCCAAACTTATTGAATCTATTGATCTACAAGGAGAGTTGTGTCCACTTGATGATGAATTATTGAAGAAAAGGCTAAAAGCACATCAAAAAATTGTTCATATGGAATCCAACAAAATCGTAGACCTCAAACAAAAGGCTAGAGTCAAATGGGCACCGGAAGGAGACGAAAACATTGCCTTTTTCCATGGAACGATCAATAAACATCTCAATAAATGGATTCAAGGCTAATTGATTTTGGATAAATGATTGAGAAACGATAAAACAAGTAGTAGTAAAGCATTTTTCGGAGAGATATTTAGAACCAATGGAATCGAGACCAAAATTTATTAGTCCTAAGTTTAAAAAACTACATCCTCATATCGAATCGTTTCTTGAGCAACCATTCTCTTTGAGCAACCATTCTCTCTGGATGAAATAAAATATGCCATTTGGGCATGTGGTTAAGATAAGGCTCTCGGTCCGGACGGGTTTTCTTTTGCTTTTCTTAAGAAATATTGGGACCTTGTTGGCAATGATTTTTATTTTGCTATAAAATACTTTGAAGTGTCTGGGTGTATTGATAAAGGTTGTAATTCATCGTTTATTACTATGGTTCCTAAGATACACGATCCTAATACCATCAACGATTATCGCCCCATCAGCTTAATCGGGTGCTTGTACAAAACTAGCAAAGATTCTCGTAGAAAGGTTAAAGTAGTACATCTGGTGGTGAGTCCGTCCCAAACAACTTTCATTAAAAACCGCAATATCCTTGACGACCCACTCGTCCTAAACGAAGTGATCTCATGGATAAAAAAGAGTAAAAAAAGGATTCCACTTTTAAATTCGACTTTGAAAGGCTTTTGACAGTCTTAGTTGGGAGTATCTTGACTCGATCCTACAACAAATGAATTTTGGTGGTAAATGGCGATCATGGATTCACGACTGTTTTTCCTCAACTAGGATCTCGGTCCTAATTAATGGAATTGCTACCTCATAATTTTGCATGGAACATGGGATTAGGCAGGGTGATCCCCTGTCCCCCCTTTCTTTTTATCATTGCAGCTGAAGGGCTACATAATGCTCTAGAAGAGGCCAAAAAATGGGCATTTTTGAAGGAATAGAGCTTCCACATGTAACACCGAAATTTTTTTTCATTTAAAATCGTTTATCTCTTTAACACTTTTCATAAAAATCTCCTTTTTGTTTAAATTACAATACATAACTCTTTTGTTCAATCAATTAATAAACCAGGATCCTCAAAACAAATGCTTCCTATGGTGTGTAAATCGAGTCGGTGCCGTCCTGTGATCCTGAGAAAACCTGAAACATGTAACACAAAACACTGTAAGCACGAAGCTTAGTGAGTTCCCCAAAATGCCACTCTAACACATATTAGCCACTCAAGGCTATAACTCTTTTAACCCTCTGGTCAGTGTGTCTCAGTGGGACCCTCCAGTCCCAACTTTCTGTGGACCCTCTGGCCCTAACTCTATGGACCCAAAGGTCCTAACTCTGATAACTCTGAATCATGCATATCACATATCACAATGAATCTCATAAAACAAATAGCATAAAAATACACTGGCACATAACTCTAAACCTAACTCTGTGGACCCTCTGGTCCTAGCTCTGTGGACCTTCCGGTCCTAACTCTGATATACACACAACATAAATCACATAGAAATAATGCAGTGCCACACATCGCATAGATAGCATACAATAACTCTGTCACATAACTCTGTTACCACTCTAGGTAAAGTATAGTGAGAAGACTCACCTGGCAAGCAGAATGCAAATATCCTCACACGCCACTGCCTAACACATAAGGCAAATATCTCTAATTAACACTCGAAGTCTCAACTCTAATTAAACCGGTGATTACTCTTTCCCTCTCTAATCAGATAGTGGGTAAAAGACCATTTTACCCCTCCATGGCCTCTATTACCTATGTTAACCAAACCCCAAAGTCAACAAAAGTCAACTCAAGTCAACGGTCAACTTTGACCAGACTCGGCGAGTACACAGGGGTGACTCGGCGAGTCCATGCGCGTCTTCTGACTCCTCCAAGGCCTCACTCGACTCGTCGAGTGAACCTTCCACTCGATGGGTTTCCACTGGATTCGAATTGCGGGGCAACCCGACTCGACTCGTCGAGTCCAAATATGAACTCGGCGAGTTGCTTTCATGATCATACTCAAACGACCTTCTGAGATCAGATATGTTCCTCTAATCCATAGATCCGACCTTCCCAAGCTCAATAAACACGTAAAGGTTCAAACTTTACGTTCATGCAACTCATATATAGCCATAAATGGAGAAATGACCCTTAAAATGATAACCTTAGCTCCAAACTCATAAAGGACTGCATAAAGCTAGGAAATAGGGACTCTCTGGACCTCTCAAGGTCCAGAGCTGAAGATATATACACAAGGGGGCATCACATACTCTAGATCTCTTACCAAAAGAAGAGAAGAAACCCTAGATTCATGAAATTTATCACCCAAACGAAGATGGACATGAATCCTTACCTCTCACAGCAGCTCTGAATGAAATGATAGAAGATTTGAGCCCCACAAGACATCTTAGCTCGAAATCCAACCTCCCATTTGCTAAGACACACCAAAAGATGATGAATTAACCCTCCTCTTGCACCATATGCTTTCTCTCTGCTCTCTAGGGTTTCTCAGGGTGTAATAGCCGCAAATGAAGGACATAAGGACCTTTAAATAGGTCCCAAACCCGAGAAATTAGGGTTTCTCTGCCCAGCACCTACTCGGCGAGTCCCTCCTCTGACTCGTCGAGTCCACTCATTAAATCCGCGTGAGAAGCCCGACTCGACTCAACGAGTTGGATCCTCAACTCGTCGAGTCTCTCCTTTAATCAAAAGATTAAACTACACAATAATAACCCTGAAAATCCAGATGTTACACCACATCAAGGACCAAGCATATCTCATCTCCAGTACGCGGGCGATGCAATTTTCCTAGGTTCATGGTAAATTGAAAACGCTAAAAATCTCATAAGTATCCTGCGATGTTTCGAGCTGGCTTCAGGTCTTAAAATAAACATGTCCAAAAGTAAACTTTTTGGCATTGGTGTCAAAAATTATGAACTGGAGCTGTTTGACCGATGTGTTAACTGCTCTATAGGTTCCCTTCCTTTTACCTACCTTGGTCTCCAAGTAGGGGCATCCATGGCAAGAGCTGTCAATTGGAATCCTTTAGTAGAAAATTTTTGTGCTAAGCTATCGAAATGGAAGTCCTCCACTTTGTCTTCCGGGGGGCGCTTAACTCTATGCAAAGCGGTCCTAGGTAGTCTAGGATCTTTCTATTTCTCTTTATATAGAGCACCTACCAAAGTGATCAACAGTCTGGAAAAGATCAGAATGCGTTTCTTCTGGGGCGGGGATGAGGAATAACAGGAAAACTGCATGGATTGCATGGGATAAAGCTCTTGCACCTAGAGACAGTGGCAAGTTGGACATTTGGTAGCTTGAAAGCTCAAAATATCACTTTATTGGGGAAGTGGTAGTGGCGGTTCAAAGTAAACCCTAATAGATTTTTGGTCGAAGTAATGAAGTCTATATATATAGTTGATGGTGGATCGGTGGCTAAAAGGAAAAGTGGGTGTTGGGGTGTTATTGCTAACCTCCCTAAACTCCTCGAAAAGGACACTGTTTCTTTCATGGAGCATTTCCTGTCGACATCAAATGACACTGGATCAGTTAATTGGAGTTGGAGTTTAGAACCATCAGGGGTTATACTTAGTATCATCTTTGAGGAACCACATCGACATATCCATTCTCCCCCAGTCAGATGATAGTTGGAAATGGAACCCATTAGTCCCCGAGAAACTAAACATTCTAGCATGGAGAATTAACCATGGTAGATTACCCTCAATGGCTAACTTATCTAGAATTGGCATTGGAACATCTAATCTATGCATGATATGTGGTGGTGCTCCAGAAACTCAGAATCATATTTTTGTTGAATGTGAGATAACAAAGGTAGTCTGACAAAGAGTTTCTAGTTGGTGGCGCTTACTAGACTATTCTTTTCCCTTGGTTCGGGACCTACTAAACTTTAAAATGATGTTGCGTGGGCATAAAAGGCTATCAACTATTCAAGAAGTGATTATGCTAGTATTTATATGGGTGGTTTGGAATTTTCGAAACATGAAGGCTCACTCCTCGAGTGTCAAATCCCATTTGGTGCTGGCTTACGAGGTACAATCGTTGTCTTTCTTATGGATCAACGCAAGGAAGCGGAAGGATGAAGCTTTTAGATGGGATGAATGGTGTAGTGATCCCATTCGTGAATGCTACTCTAGGCTTTAGTCTAATGTTCAGTTAATTTGTTTTTTGTTTCTTTCCGGTTTGTACCTCCTAGCCTCTTGCTAGTTTGTTCTTTTAATATCATCTTGCCGTTCAAAAAAAAAAAAAATCAGATATATCGGTTCTGGTTTTGAAACCGAGAGTTCCAAAGTGTGTTTGGTTCCAATAGAGGATACTAGATCCCGACGCTCGTCCATATATCTGAATCTTCCTTTGCAAGCTATTTTACGATGAATAATCACATTTTTTTTTCTTTTCCTTTCCTTTTTTATTGCATTTTGTTTTTGTCTTTAGTGAAGATTGGGTCACAGATGTTCATTGATCGAACAACCTAAGGCGATTCGGTAACTCATCCGGCAACCAACCTAACTCATGTTATTTTTATGTTTGTTGTATTAGACACTTTCCTAAAAATATTGTTTATTATGTCTGTGGAATAGGTACTCGACTTTCTTTTTATTTAAGCGTATTCTAATTTGTGGTTGAAATTGTAAAACTGAATTTGATGCTTATTTATATTGGATTTTTTTTGTGCATTTTATACAGAAAAAAATGATTTTAATGTTTTTTTTAATTACTTTTGAACTGCATGTACCGATAGAAATTAGTCACAAATCAAATCCGTAGGAAGTATCTCAAAAGTTATCAAAATAAATATGTTTGCAATTTGCAACTAACAAATTCCATTGAAATCCATCGCAAACAATCCCGTCAGAAATCAAAAACCAAATACATAGAAAATCTGTAGGAATATCACAAAATCTGTAACAAAAGAGTTCCGTTGGAAATCTATTAAAAAAAATTCACAAAAACTAATCCGTTACAAATTCTCAGTACACTTTGTCGGTTAAATTCCGTCCTAAATCCAGTGCAAAGTTTCATCCATATGTTCTTTCTCACATAATACTTTTTGACGGAATTCGGTCGAAGAGATTCCAGTGTCAAAACAACACAAACTTGATAAATCTCAATTCTTGATAGCTTAATAAATAATACATTATATAACAGAAACTATTTACATTTGTTTTTACTTTTTATAAATCATGTTAATTCTTAAGTTTTACTTCATTAAGTTATCAAAAAAATACGTACATACAATATGAATATATAGCAAGAAGCTTAGTCTCTCTTAATTGCAAAGTGTAAACGTAAAATACAATCATATAAGTAATAAATAGAAGTTAATTTCGGGAATCCTTTTAGTGCACTCGACAATAACATAGATGATCAATAGTGTTGGACATAAACATCATACTCAACAACCGTATCACCATTAGTGATATTGAAAAATTGAGTCTTTGCAAGAACATACCCACATGCAAATCGGAAAATTCCACTGCCTCCAACAATCGGCATCTCTCTCACAGTTGTGAACACCTCATTCCTCCCTAATATACTCAAAGTGCTACCATTATACTTTCCTTCCGAAAAAACATAATTCATAACCATTAACAAGGCGCTTTCTCTCAAGTCAGCAGATGCATAGAACCCCTGAGCTCTTCCCACCATCTTGGATGTTCGTTCTGGACTCACTGTCAAAGGGTTGTCCATCATTGCCATGAAACCAAACCCGGTGGAGGAGGTGTTGGTTATGGCGGACTGGGCTACCCTGAATGCGGTGGCTTGATCACCACTTACTATGTCATGGAAGTAAAAGTGGAGGTGGCTTAGTTTTTGTTTCTTGAAACCAAGTGTTTTTGATGACAAGTTTCTTGAAAATTTTTGGGATTCTCCATGTAGGAGAAATAAGAATAGGAAAAGGGTGAGAATGGTATACTTTTGCTTGTGAAGACTTTGGGCCATTGTTTTGTGGGGAGGGAGATGTGAAGAGAGTTGTGACAACTGACAACGGTTCTTTTATAAAGCACGATGGGGAAACTTATATTTTATTGGTAATTGGTGTATTCAAAATCAGTTGACATATTCTACTCGGACCAAGTGTTATAAATCACTAAAGCAATGCAAGACTGCAAGTTAACGTTTGTTTCTTAGTTTAAAGCAAGTGAATGCTTATGAATGTAATATGATGAATTATTTAGTATATTAGATGTAAAAAAAATGAGACGGTTGATTTCCTCAAATAGTTTTCTAAAAATATTCACATATGCCGACAAGATAAATAAAACTTGATATAAATTGTTTAACAGGTAATCAATCCCGAAAAAGACAAGATATTTGACTTTGAGAAATTCTTAAATTAAATTTCTACTAGAGATAAAATACAAATATTTGACCTTGCAACTAAATTATAATATATATATTACCTGCTACACTATTAATATGACGTGTTATGCATACGAACATCTTTTAATTGTATTATATATATGAATGTAACAAATGAAGGAAACTTTGTGAATAATCACTTAATATTGGACACCAAGTCTAATAAGTAATAATAGAAAGATTAGGTCAATGGTGTAAATTGATGAATAAACATTATATATATATATATATATATATATATATATATATATATATATATATATATATATAGAGAGAGAGAGAGAGAGAGAGAGAGAGAGAAAGGGTTAGGTTATTTTATTTTCACTATCTATTGTGTGCATGTATGACTGATTCTGGACCAATCATTTTAGTTATTTTAAGAAAGTAATTAATACATATTATATGTTGAAGATATAATGAATATTAATTACATCTTCAGCATTTAATATGCATTAATTACTTTATTAAAATAACTAAAATAATTGGTCCAGAATCAATCATACATGCACACAATAGATAGTGAAAACATTTGAACCTAACTCATATATATATATATATATATATATATATATATATATATATATATATATATATATATATATATATATATATATATATATATATATATATATATAGAGAGAGAGAGAGAGAGAGAGAGAGAGGTTCAAATGTTTCTAGCAAATATTGTGTTCCTAAATACACCAATCACAATTTAGCAAATAATTAAATAATTTATTAAATGAATAAGGGTATTTTCGGGTTTTTGACACACCATCGGCCAATGCACTTTGCTACATCGGGTACGGCCTAAGGTTTCTTTCGATCATTTAAGGTTTGAAATTATTATTTATGCAATTATTAGGTTATAGATATATGTTCCATGATAGCCATTCTTATACACTAATTGATAGACGATTTTGAGTTTTGATTTGGATTTGTGTGCAATAAAATAACATTAATACGAAGGAGCACTTGTAAATTCCAATTCAATTTCTTCCGGTTGGATTTTGTCCTTTGACGACGCTAATGCTCAATTGATTTAAAAAGGATTTGTGTTGAATTTACAATTTATATTCCTTTGTGTATTAGTTTATGTCAAACCCAATATACATTGAATTACTTGGATTAGAACTGACACGAAGGTATTATAAATTCTACTCTAATTGTTATCGATTGATTTTATATAATTGATTGGTTTTTATATTAATCCAAAATCACACAATAGTGTGTATATCCTAATGTGGTTGATTTCATAGCCGATTTGTACACCAATTGTTTGTTAAAATGTCTCAGTGAATACAATCGATGTATTCTGTCAGAATGTATTATATGTATTCTGTCATATTCTATGTATTCTACCAGAATATATTAAGTGATAGTTAATTGCAAGTAACATGTTTTTAATAATTATTAGTTTTTATTGTATTTGTGATAGGAATGGCTGGAAGAAGACGTTGAAGACCTTGATATTCTTTTAGAATATGTATAATTATATTAAAATGTATAAAGATTTTAGTCTATAAGAATATGTATGAATTTGTATTTAAGTTCGAATGTATAAGAATATATTAGAATGTTTGTTATTTTTCAACATCTGATTCAAAAATTTTGTTATTCTTCAATAATATTCTATTAGAATAAAATTCTGAAAAAACATCATTCTAAAAAAATAATATTCTATCAGAATAAAATTCTGAAAGAGCATCATTCTAATAAAAAATATTCTGACAGAATAAAATCGGTAAAAAATTGAAATTGAATTATCTAAAAAATTCAGATTTTTTTAAATTAGGAGAATTAATCATCCCTAAAAATCCGAAAATTTCCTTTTATAAATGTAGTTAATTGTCCAAAATACCCTTTTGCTTAAATTTGTGTGATTATATGCTACATGTTACCCCATTGTAATATGATACACTCTCAAATAATGTTTATTGATTAATTTCATCCATTGGTCGAGATCTGTGCATTCTGACACACAATACTTAGTAAAAACAAAATAACCTAAGTGTATATATATATATATATATATATATATATATATATATATATGTGTGTGTGTGTGTGTGTGTGTGTGTGTGTGTGTGTTAAATATAAAACACGTTGATAAGCAAAACGTTAAGAAAATTATAGATCAACTTCACATTAACAATTTGAACTTGTAATCATAAAATGATAAAATGGTAAAGGAGAAAATGGTTATTTAGAAAACATGAATTTTATAACTATGTATTAAAATATAATCTAAAATAAAATCATTCGGTAATTATTAACGATAACATCTCTCAAATGAATTGAGGTTTACTCAGCTTTTGATGGTAATGTTAGGCTGTACATTATTTATTTATGTTTAGCCCAATGTTGTTCTGGGCCCATAGTACGCCACCACTATTCGATATTGAACTTCCTTTCTGTCGTTTCAAGAGATGCACTTCATCCCCCACTATTCTCAATGCAAACTCAAAATGGATTGGTTCATGTGTCTCACTCCGACAACTCTTCTTTCCCACTGTTCTCAATGCAAACCACAACAATCGGAGTCAAAATTCGAATTTTGGAAATTACAATCACAACACCGGTCAAAACAGTGGGAGAGGGCGGAAGGTGTGGCGGCAGAGGTGGTCGGTTTGGTCGTAGGGGCGGTGGCCGGCAGCAACACAGCGGAGCTGCCTATCCTCGGGCGTCGGTTGGCGGTGGATGGGGAGGGTGAGTCTTCTAGTCGGATCCGTTTTTTCTAGGGGTGGCAAATCGGGCAGTCGTTCTATATTTTTGCCTAACACGACACGACATAAAATCTTTTTCTCAACCCGAACATGACATGACACGATAAAAAATGACAAACATAGAGGGCCGGTCCAAAGATATTCAATGCCCGGGGCGAAACTATGTAATGATGCCCCATTTTTTACTATCAAATTGCAATTAACAATTCTAAGAAATAATTTGTTGTAAGAGCAATGTAACAAAACTTTTTATTTGTAATAAGTCAAAATAATATATATTATACAAACCGAAACTAACACACTTCACCTAAAAGAATTTCTCTGTGCATTTCTTGAAGCAACGATATCAATTATCCTTTTATATTTAAGACAATTTGAACATGAGACAAATAGCAATTTACATTAATTTTTCAAACCTTAATGGACTATGAATCTGAATATATAAAATTGATTAAAAAAATAGATAGAAATCTGATTGTTGCCAAGAGTTAATAAAACAAACTATTAGAAAATTACCTATTGATACAACATTCCAAGCCATGAAAAATTAACAATAACCAATAGTTTCATCATCATGTCTTTAGAAGCTTAAAACAATACATAGTTATGAATTAATAAACATACAAAATTAAAAGTTGAAAGTTAAACTTAAAAATAAAGCAAACAAAGTTATAAATAATAAACAAATACATTATAACAGTAGACGATATTTTTTTTTTAGTTTTTATAATATCCTTTGGCTCAAAAATGAGAACACTAAACTAGACAATTAACTTATCGATTTCCTATTTCGGAGAAACCGTCTTGCCTTGGGCAGCGATTCATCGCTACCGGTTTCACAAAAAGAAAACTAGTAAGGTTGAGACTTCAGAGAATATGATAAGAGAAGGTTGAGAGATAGGAGAGCAGCTGTGATAAATAAGATTGCATACCGGAGGAGGATAATCGTTACTTGTTATGCGGTTTCGTAATTGACTCCTAATTTACAGGTTCCGAAATCAACTCCTAACTTACAGCTCTAAAGTGATTTCAGATGTTGCATCCTAGTTGATTTTCCAGATTTCGCTCCAATTTGATTTCATTTTTTGTTTGCCTATGTTCTGTTAAATTGCTCTCCGTCTCTTCGTCTTCTCCATTCTTCCCAATCCCTCACTTCGCCGTTTCCCAAGAAATGAAGGCGTGTATAATGGGTTTCTTTTAGCCGCTCAAATTACCAACGATTGATGCTTCTCACCCCTCAGTCCCCACACACGCTCTTAGGCTTTAGGGTTAAATAAAATAAACCCATAAAAGGTACATAAATTTGATGTCCCATGTCTCCTTGCTGCCCTGGGCCATGGCCCAGCTCGCCCTGTCCGTGGGTTAGGCCTTCAAACATAGAAAACATGGTAACACGACAAAATTAACAAAAAAAAACCATTTACATAATGTCATCCATAAGTTCTTGTAAAAAAATTTATGACAAACACAAATAACACGACAAAAAATAATATGAAACAATATAGAATGGTGTAAATGTCTTCATTCTTCAAAGTAATGACTAGATGGATTTGCATTTATCTTCGCTATCCAATTCCATATCATTCGCAAGTTCTTGTAAACACACTCTTCATCACCTACAAAACAACAAACATATTAAAAATAGTTAATCATTAAATAAAAAGAGTTCCACAAGAAAACACAATTACCTTTGATCACAAACAACCAATCTTTAGTACAAATTAAAGCTTCAATGTTATCATGTGTCAACAAACTATGATACATTAAGTTATTCATTGTCAGTAGATTGTTCTTGCATCCTAAGAAAATACACGTTTAAAGATAAAAATAAGCTGAGAATAACCAATACTAAGAAAATATTAGAAAATTGGAGCATTAGATGTTTTGTGTGTGTGTGTGCGCGCACACATGTGTGTTTGAATCTAGAATCACTGTTGCACTATGGTAGAAAACTCACACAAAAAAATAATACATGCATCTGTGTGTGTGTAATATATATATATATATATATATATATATATATATATATATATATATATATATATATATATATATATATATATATATATATATATATATATATATATAGAGAGAGAGAGAGAGAGGAATGATCATTTGAGAACTCATAGTTTTCCGAGAACTCGAGAACTAAAAGTGGAGCGTTGGATCAAAAAAAGTGATGGTCAAGATGCATTGTGGCATTTTTGTAAATAAGTGAAAAAATAAAGGGACGGGGACATTGAAATTAAATGGAATTAGGGGCATTTTAGGGTTATAGAAATGACTCATACACAAACGTGTCCTGATCACCATTCCTTATTAAATCTCTCTCTCTCTCTCTCTCTCTCTCTCTCACGTCTCCACCATATCTCTTCCCCTCGTCTCTATCCTCCCTCAATCGGCCCACTTCTAAAATGTCGGCTACCAATCAACAACTTTCATATCCAGATCATCGGTGAAGAATTTACGAACCTATAGATCGACAACGTTCGTGTTTACCTTCGATTGCGATATTTGAAGCCCTAAATCGCCAGATTCATGATCATCGATTCATCGAGATCGATCAACAATGTCGATCGTGTTTCAATCATGTTTCATGAAGCGATTTTGAAATTGTTGGTGATTATGGAAATCGTTATTTCAGATCTTCTGTTTTTCAGACCAACGAACATCGCAACACCTTCCTATATTTATAAACTTCATATAATCATCATCTGCAGCTTAGTATTTTCAATTGGCTTGATCAATTTACATATCCAGTTTCAATCCTACGATCTGAGTCTTGCCAAATCATTGCTTAACTGTAACCTATAAGTTTTTTGATTTGTTTTTTCTGTAATTTTTTTCCTTTGATTTATCTTATCATCATTACAAAATGTGAGGTCGACCAAAAGCACGATTGACGGCGTATAACATTCATTGTGTTTTTAAGTTTAGAATTTTCTTACTCCTTGCATTTTCTTAAATCCTTACCACATGAATCATCATCACTTGTTCCAGGTGCAACTACTTTGGGTTAATTTGGTTACCGATGGATTGCCAACTACAACTATTGGCTTTAATAAACAAGATCCACATGTTATGAAGGAAGGCTAAACCTCGAAAGGTATTTTTTTTCTTTTACTTATTTTTTATTCAAACCATTTGGCAACTTAATGTTGTCAAGGTCATAGAATCCAGGTGGAAATCTCTCTGCCATATCTTTAAGCTACAATATATAATAAGAAATTCAATCATAAAATCTTTTTTTTCAAATTATTAATTGTAAGAAAATACTTGTGATGTAAGAGACTTTATCACATCTTTAGCAGCATTACATTTAGTAGATTCCTCTGCAGCCAATACCATTGTTTCTTGGGATTATTTTCTTCATTTTTGAAGTTATGCTTCTTGAATTTCACAATGATGTCTGAGGCTATCAACCTCACAAGATTCATAAAAAGTAAAAAACAAAACATTGTAATTTATAAAACTTTGGGAATCTACCTGCCTACGTAATTTAAGAACTTCTTGATTCAACAAATCATTAGTCCTCTTCAAACTATTCGCCACATTTTTCAAGAAAGAAAGCCCCGATGTTGAGGAGGATGCTAAACTAAAATGTTGATGGTGTTATTTGATTTCTACACTAAAACCTGCAACAATTACATATTAATATTACGTATAAAATGTTGATCAACTTATACAAGAATATGATAAAAAATTGCAGCTCATTTGTTAATAACATTATATTTTATATATTAGCTAATTAACCACATCTGATTTGTGGTAATTGCTTCTATATTAAGCTTTATGAATCACTTGTGGTTTACATGTGAATCACTTGTGATTTACATGTGAATCACTTGTGACACTGTGAATCATTTGTGATTTATATGTGAATCACATGTACTTCATATGTAAATCATCTTAATTATTTATTTTTTCTAACCATATAGTTTATTTTAATTGCTTCTATATTGAGCTTCATGAATCACTTGTAATTTACATGTGAGTCACTTGTGATTTACATGTGAATTACTTGTGACACATGTGAATCATTTGTGATTTACATGTGAATCACATGTAATTCACATGTAAATCATCTTAATTATTTATTTTTTCTAACCATGTAGTCTATTTTAATTTGTTTCATTTTGGCAATATATCATAAGTGAATCATATATGAATTACATATGATTCACGTATAAATCACATCTAATTCACAAGAAAATCACAAGTGATTCACATATGAATTACATGTGATTCATATGTAAATCACATATGAGTTACATGTGATTCATATATAATTTACATATAAATTAGATGTAATTCATACGTAAATCACAAGTGATTCACATGTAATTTACACGTAAATCTCAAGTGATTCACATAATTTTACTTGTATGTTACATGTGATTCATATGTAAATTACATGTGAATCACATGTAATTCACACGTAAATCTCAAGTGATTCACATATGAATTACATGTGATTCACATGTAATTTACATATGAATCACATATAACTTACAAGTAAATCTCATATCAATTTCATATGATTCACATATAAATAACAAGTGAATCATATATGAATTACGTCTATATGCACACATGTATTTTTGTGAGTTTTCTTGTATTAATCATTTTTTTTTTATTTTTCTTGTAGATTTGGAAGAATTTCTGGAAAATATTGAAGAGGTGAAAACTGATAAATTAAAGAAAATATGAAAATCTTGACACGAAAACATGAAAACGCTGTGAAATTTTGTAGTATTTTTTGTTTTTTTTTTTTTTTATATTTTTTTTATCGAATAAAATACTTGTACTATTGTGTTTATAGATTATTAAATAAAAATTGATTTTTGTTATGATTACTTACGAATATTATAGTATAAGAAAGATGTATATATGCACCTAAAACGTTGATTTGTTTTGTTAAAAAAATTAGAGTTTTATTAAATATTTTAGTTTTTTTTTTAATTTATTGATTTTTAAAAACTTAGTTTTGAAAAGAATGCAGTTTTATAAAAAATTACAGTTTTTTTATAAAATTGAAGTTTTTTTTTTGAAAAACCTGTAGTTTTTTTTTTTTAAAAATGCAGTTTTTTTTTTTATAAAATTACAGTTTTTTTTGAAAAAAATGCAATAGTGTTTTTTTTTGAAAAAAAATGCAGTTTATTTTTTAAAAAATAGTTTTCGTCAATTATTTTAAAAAAATCATGTTTTCTGAAAAAATTAAAAAAATCTCCATATTTTAAAAAACTCGAAAATTATTTTAAAAAAAATCAGAAATTTGATTTATTATGTTAATTTCTAAAACTTTTTATTAAAAATTAAACATTAAATGAGATCGGTAAGATGATGATCATGCACTTAATGAGTAAATTTTAATCTAACGCTCCACCTTTAGTTTTTATGTTTTCGGGAAACTATGAGTTCTCAACGGATCTCAACAATATATATATACAACAATATATATATATATATATATATATATATATATATATATATATATATATATATATATATATATATTTGATTTATTATGGTAATTTCTAAAACTTTTTATTAAAAATTAAACATTAAATGAGATCGGTAAGATGACGATCATGCACTTAGTGGGTAAATTTTAATCTAACGCTCCACCTTTAGTTTTTATGTTCTCAGGAAACTATGAGTTCTCAACGGATCTCAACAATATATATATATATATATATATATATATATATATATATATATATATATATATATATATATATATATATATATATATATATATATATATATATATATTGTTGTGTAACGAAAGGTGGTATTTCTATAGAACTTTCTGTTTACATATTAATTAAAAATACCTACGTAAGAGTTTAGTTTAGTTTACTGCTCTATGGAACAATATTTATTATATAGTAGAATTATACAGCCTAACAAGGATCAATCAATATCTAGTCACCTTTATGTTCAATTCCCAGATTTTTGTTATTATTCACAAATGTTTGAGTTTAAACTTTGTGCTTTGTATTCAAACTATTATTATAATTATCAATAGATCTTATTTCATTATTATATTCAGAGTTTAAAAACGATTGTGGGATTAAATGTGATTGAATTAGGGACTTGACTTTATTTCATTATGTAAAATAACTTTTACTTAAAATACTAATAATCAGTTCCTAATAACTACAAACTCGGAACGGATTAAGAGCGTAAAAATTGTTCGATTCAAAACCATGCCCGACTACGGGTACCGAAAAAAATAAGAGTAAATTCCTAATAGCTACAAACCAATAATAGAGTTTTGAAAAATGAGGGCTATAGAAAAAATACATTGGAGAAACGATTAGAAGTTCCGCAATGTCGATTCATTGATAATAGAAATCAGAAGCAATTAGCCGTTCGGCAATCAAGAAACAACCTAAACTTCACGTCTTCACATGTGTCGATCAACAATGGCGGATTGGCGGCTCACCATTGGCGATTCAAATTAAGGATGATTTTGATTGGGATGATGAAGGGTGAGCACATTGGACTCACTTGTGGTTGGAGATGATAAAGCTCCCTAGAATGTCGATTGAACACACTTGTGGCTGGAGAATGATAAAGGGAGTCATCAGAAGGTGTTGTTTAGATTTTTAAGCGTTAATTGAGTTTTCAAAAGCAGGCATAATTGAAATAGCCTTCTACGGTTTAAATACTTTATTATTTTTTTCTTTTGGAACCCGCGAATGATATTATAAAGACCATGCATAGCAAGTCGCTAGGCGGGTAAAGAGTTACACAACAAAAGAGGTAAAAGAAAAAACAACAAAAATACAAAGATACATGCTAGTTAAAAGGGTGAGTACTCCAATCAGTCCAATTTAGACTTCTGTCTTCGTTCCGATGCTTGAACCAAAGAAAAGTTGTTCTTTAACAATATCAACCACAATTGTGGGAGCAGTCCTCTTATTTCTGAATATCATTTCATTTCTAGCTTTCCAAATGCTCCAAAAAGCTTCGTAAAAAATACTCCATAATTTTTTCTTCTTTTTAGGACAGTTCTCCTAGTTGGATGCGTAGTCTAACACCTCTTGTACAATTTGTAAGTTCTTTATTGGGATTTTGCACCATTTTAAAATCCACTTCATCATAGTTTTCGGATAAGGGCATCGTACCAATGTATGGTCTCCATCTTCCTCATTACATCCACAATTGTAGTAGATGGTAGAATCAAGCATGATACCACGCTTAACCAGGGCCACTAGTGCAAAACGGGCTTCCGTGACACAACAAATGAGTGAGTGTATGCATACAGCCACACATTCGTGTTCACTACGTGTGTGACTGAAGGTCGAGTGACATAGAGTACATACGGTCACATTAGTGAGTTAGTGGCCATATCCATTTGAAAAGAGTGGCGAAAGGCATAAAATGAAAGAGCAAATGGTTTCAATACTCATGAAAACGTGTATTTTGAGTGACATTAGTCCATCTAATTGTCACATGAATATGATGTTTGTGTAGCCTTATGTATATTTGGTGACACAACCATTGGTTTTTTTGGGGGATTTCGTCACTTAAAATTAAGCAATGAGTGGCCTAAGGTGTTAAAAAGAGTGGCTAAATGTATTAATAATCTTGAAAAAAAAATGTATTTTGAGTGACGTTAGTCCATCTAATTACTACATGAATATGATGTTTTTATAGCCATTGGTATATTTGGTGACACAACCATGGAACTTTTTGGGGATTTCGTCACTTACAATTAAGCAATGAGTGGCCTCGGGTGTTAAAAAGAGTGGCCAAATGTGTTAATAATCTTGAAAAAGTGTAGTTTGAATGATGCTAGTCCATTCAATTGCCACATGAATAGATGTTTGTGTAACACTCATAAAATTTACGCCAATTTAAAACATTTTAATCCATTCAAAACCATTAAGTTATTACAACGTGTTTTCAAAATAGTTTAAACATCAGAGTATCCCCAGAACCAAATCACAAATCATGAAATATGAGGAGCGGTACGATCATGCCTTTGCCTTGCCACGATCTCCTGATGTACCTGAAACAATAAACTGAAACTATAAGCCCGAAAGCTTAGTGAGTTCCCCCAAAATACCCATACACACATAACCATACCCATACAACAATGAACAACATACTATGGGCCCAACCAACCATCCGGTTGGAATACCCCTAGCCCTCAACCTTCGGGTTGGAATGCCAACATACTACGAGTCCAATCATCCTATCAAAATGGAATACTCTCGGCCCACAACCATCGGGTTGGAATGCCCGGACACCTACACATACAACAATAACTACTATGGGTCTAATCATCCCTCAGGATGGAATACCCCAGGCCCTCAACCATCGGGTTGGAATGCCAACCTACTATGAGTCCAATCATCCTACCGGGATGGAATACTCCTGGCCCACAACCAATTGTAACGCCTGTGTTTCGGGCTTGCCATTTGTAGCAATGTAATAGTCTAGGTTGACCTTTGTAACCCGTTTTAAAATAATAAAAGTGTATTATTTGAGTATTATGTGTTTTGTGCTTAATTGCTTAATTATGTGGTTTGATTAATTAAGAATAAAAATAAGCGTCAAAATTTAAGTGTAAAATAAACTTAATATCTTTGGTTAATGTTGTAGTAATTGAAACCAGGTTTCCGAATATATATAGAACGCCCAAATCTGACTTCGTATGAGGAAGTTATGATTTATCGAAGTTCCGGCTTAGCGATATACAGCCTGTTTTACTCGATTTGAGATCGAGCGGTTGTTAGCCGAAGCAATCTAAATGAGAATCGAAGATCTCATTGTTGGTATTGAAACGATAAAAAGTTAGGCGAGAACGGACGTCAAACGAAGAAGTTATGAATTTATAACGAAAGTTTCTGTCCCGGCCTATTAAAAATAATTAATAAAAATAAAGTCAAAATTAGCCGACGAAGTCTAAACGAAAGTCGTAGAGCGTGGTCTCACCTTCGCGTGGATATAAAGAACGTCGAAAACGGAGTTCGTATGAAGAAGTTATGAATTTCCGAAGTTTATTAATCATTTTGTATTTATATTTAAATCAAAATTCGGAAGCATTATCCGAAGGAGTCACCGATCTGATCCGAGGTACGCCCCGCGTACTCGAGTACGCCCCGCGTACTCCGAGGGATGTCGACACTCGCACTCGAGCACTTCGGATACGTAAGCAATGACGTTTTGGGCAGTACGCCCCGCGTACTCCGAGGCTCAAGCCTCTATATAAAGGATCCGAAGACAGCCTTCTTTGTTGTTCAATTTCTTCTCTTCTCTCTAGTCTTTTGCATTGTTTTTCGTGCCGAAGCTATCCCGAAGTCCCGGTATCATACTCTAGCCCCGAGGCAAGTCCCGAGACCCCGAAGATCCCGAGAAGTGCGGTTCCCGAGTCGAAGCTCTGCCCGCGAGAAGTTCGATTTTTGTGAAGATCTTCCAGATCTGCTGTGGATTACTACTTCTATAAGCCGTAGTGCTGTCGGATCATCTTCTGATCAAGTGAGTGTGTAGTTATTTTCTTCTAATACAATAATACGAAGTATTTTATATAAAAATACGTGCTATGTGTATATATTTGGTTGTGTTATGTGTGAATGAGTATTCACTCTCTTCTATCTTATAGATCTGCTTATTTCTTTATGAGATACGTGTTATGTGTGTGTGCCTCATCTGTTATGTGATATATGTGTTGATTAAAGCATGCTATACAGGTTTTCTTTAAACTATGTATACAAATGTATATTTTTATCTACTAATATGTTGGGTAGAACATGGGTAGACCGTTGGTGTGTAATAAACAGATGAGAGGCCTCGTTGCTGTTTGATTGAGTCATCTAGCGGAGTTTAGATGACGACCACTGGCTATTCTAGACAGTCTTGTGGAAACATTAGCAGGTTCGCCACCTGTAGGTGTTAATGAACTTGGGTGTTCATTCGCTGTACTCCATCCCCCTCATGGTTGCCTTATTTGACTTATATTGCTGAGGTACCCCCGAAGCATGTGTTGTCGCCCCGATGAAATATTCTTAGACTAGGTCCCTTATGTTAGTTGTTTTAGGGACATTAAAGTGAGAATAACGGGAATGGGTAATTGGGTTATTGTTGGTTGGTGAAAATTAAATATGATATTTATTGTGGGTTGAAAACCCTATATGCTCACCAGGCTCCCAAGCCTGACCCACTCAGTTTTAAATTGTATTACAGGTAGTGGCGGAAGGGCATGAGATGGATGAACCGTCAAGTTGTTTTGTTTACAAGTCTGCATATGTTTATATTTGTTATATGACTTGTAATGTATTCGTTTATGCTTATTGGTCTGTATCGGAACATGACACCCCGAGTTTTAATTATAATGAAAATACATTTCTTTTATGAAATGCTTCGGTAAACAATGTTTTATCATGTTTTGTTTTCGGGAACAAATTCCGCAACTCTTTCAAATCAAAAGGATTTACTCTGAAAATATTTAAAAGCATAAATGAAAATCGGTCTTTTCTGGCCGAGATTTTGGGGATGTCACAGTTGGTATCAGAGCATTAGTTTAAGCGAACTAGGAATTTGTTGGATTTCTAGACTTAAACTTAGAATGCTAAGTGAAGTTTTGAGATGCGTGTCTGTTATGTTTTAGACACGAACACTAGTTTATTTTAGGAAAGTTGCCTAAAATGCTTTATGTGCTAAATGTTATATGTTGCCATATATGATATTATTTGTTCGGATCTATGGTCTGTTGCCGACCGGATCTAGAAACCTTATGTGTGTAGGATTCTAAGCGTACGTCTACGATATTAGAACTAGCATGTAAACGTTTCAGAGTGATAAGGATGATTTGAATATCTATCATGATTGAGGATCTAATTTCACCTTATTCGGTGTAGATCAAAATGGTGAGAACAAGAAGTGGAGTTGGAAATGCTGACGAAAACAGGAATCAACCACCAGTGATTGAGCCAATACCTGTCGTAGCAGCAGCACCTGAGCCAATAACCATGGCTGGTGTGCAATTGATGATTCAGACGATGTTGGATCGTCAGATGGATGAAACTAGACGGTTGCTTCAACAAAATCGTGAAGAACTGTCGATTCGTGTGGAAGAGCCTGAACTGAATGAAGGGCACTCGGAAGGTGGAAACTTCAGTGGGTCTGTTGGTCCAGCCAACCCACCGATAGTTAGGCAAGATAACCATGATGGAAGGAATGATGGAATGGGATGCAAGTACAAGGACTTTTTGAATTGTAAACCATCGACCTTCAATGGAAAGGAGGATCCGATTGGGGTTATGGATTGGATCTCCGAAATGGAGCTAGCCTTCATGACGTGTGGCTGCAGAGGTAAGTTGCAAACTATCTATGCCGTGCGTCAATTCCGAGGTGGAGCCGTTCGTTGGTGGAACACTCTAGGGAAGACTTTGAACCCTAATGAGCCACTGCAATTGTCATGGGCAGAGTTCTTGGTGCAGTTCAAGCGCAAGTTCTGCTCGACTCAAAATCTGTTGGAGTTAGAGAACAAGTTTCTGACATTGACGAAAGGCAGCATGTTAGTTGATGAATACACCAATAACTTCACCGATAAGATGGAGTTTGCCTTGCGTATCGTTCCAGATGAGCGGACAAAGGTGGATCGGTATGCGAAGGGACTTCCATGGGAGTACGAGGTGCCGGTACGTCAGGCACTTACTCTAGAGGCAGCTATCTGGGCTGCCAAGTCTGTGGAGAACATGATCAAGGGGAGAACCACCGTCAAGGTTGAGGTTGGTGAGAAAAGGAAGTTTGAAGGAACATCTGGTTCCAGTAAGAAGAGCAAATTCTCGAAATCTGATTCGAAAAAGTTTGGAGGAAAAGGAGGCGAAGCAAAGTGGTGTGATAAGTGTAAGAAAAGGCACTTTGGGAAATGTAGCGAGGATGTGACCTGCTACAAGTGTGGAAAGGTTGGACATTTTGCCAATGAATGTCCGAACAACAAAAGGATGTGTTTTGGGTGTAATGAAGAGGGGCATATTTTGAAAGACTGTCCGAAGAAGAAGGAGGCAGCTAGGCCCAACATTCCACCAAAGCCGAAGGCAAGAGCCTTCCAGATGACACTTGAGGCTGCTAAAGATGAAGCTGATGTCGCTTCAGGTACCTTTCTCATAAACGAATTACCTGCTCATATATTGTTTGATTCTGGAGACAACTACTCCTTTATTTCGCATGAGTTTGGTAGAAAGCTAGTTTTGCCTGTTGATAGACTAAATAATGCTTTATTAGTCGAAGTAGCTAGTGGCGAGTTTGTACCTGTTAGCCATCGTATGAAAAACGTCTTGATCGACCTTAATGGGAATAAGTTTCTCGAGGAATTATTGCCTATCGAACTAAATGGTTTCGACATCGTGTTGGGAATGGATTGGCTTAGCGCCAATGATGCCGAAATTTTGTGCAAGAAGAAGATAGTTAAAGTAAACCCGCCTGGGAAAGATTCGTTTATGGTGTATGGGGACAAACGCTGAGTGAATTCTAGAATCATTTCTCTAATGAAAGCCAGAAAGTGTTTGACCAAGGGATGTACATCATATTTAGCATTCGTGATTGATGCTAAGAAAGAAAAGAAGGTGATGCAGAGTATTCCAGTGGTGTGTGATTATCCGGAAGTATTTCCCGAGGATCTTCCTGGATTACCACCTGATAGACAAGTGGAGTTCAGAATAGACTTGTTACCAGGAACCACGCCAATAGCAAAAGCACCTTATCGATTAGCACCGACGGAGATGAAGGAGCTAATGATGCAACTTCAGGAGTTATTGGACAAAGGTTTCATTAGACCTAGTTCATCGCCCTGGGGAGCTCCGGTGTTATTTGTAAAGAAGAAAGATGGAAGTATGAGAATGTGCATCGATTACAGAGAGCTGAACAAGGCAACAATAAAGAATAGATATCCGTTGCCGAGGATTGATGACCTGTTTGATCAATTGCAAGGTTCGAGCTATTTCTCGAAGATCGACCTAAGGTCAGGATATCATCAGCTAAAAGTAAGAGAGCAAGATATCGAGAAGACTGCATTCAGAACTAGATATGGACACTACGAGTTCTTGGTTATGTCGTTTGGACTAAGCAATGCTCCAGAAGCGTTCATGGATTTGATGAATAGGGTTTGTAATCCTTTCCTTGATAAATCCGTGATAGTGTTCATAGACGACATTCTGATCTACTCGAAAAGCCAGGAGGAGCATGACAGACACTTGCGAGAAGTGTTAGAAGTCTTGAAGAAGGAGAAGTTGTATGCAAAGTTCTCCAAATGTGATTTTTGGATTCGTGAAGTCCAATTCTTGGGTCCCGTGGTCAACCAAGAAGGGATAATGGTTGATCCAGCGAAGATCGAAGCTGTGACGAAGTGGGAACAACCGAAAAGTCCCACGAAGATTCGAAGCTTTTTAGGATTAGCCGGATATTACCGAAGGTTTATCCAAGGTTTTTCTTCGATTGCTACTCCATTAACAGCTTTGACCCACAAAGGAGCTACTTATGCTTGGAGTGAGAAGCATAAAGAAGCATTCGAGAAGTTAAAGAAGAAGCTATGCGAGGCACCAATACTTTCTCTACTCGATGCAGTTGAAGACTTCGCTGTTTATAGCGATGCGTCTGGTGTTGGATTGGGTTGTGTTTTGACCCAAAGAGAAAAGGTGATAGCATATGCGTCTCGACAGCTGAAAGAGCACGAAAAGAATTACCCGACTCATGATTTGGAGTTGGCAGCGGTAGTTTTCGCTCTGAAAATATGGAGGCATTACCTTTATGGCACGAAGTGAAAACTTTTCACTGATCATAAGAGTCTCCAATACCTCTTTAATCAGAAAGAATTGAATATGAGGCAACGACGCTGGCTAGAATTACTTAAAGACTACGACTGCAAGATACTTTACCACCCCGGTAAAGCTAATGTTGTTGCTGATGCTCTCAGTCGGAAGATCAATCTTGAAAGGAAGAGGCCAAGAGCGTTGAGAATTGAGGTTGTCTCGACTATTGTGGAAAGTATAAAGAAAGCTCAAGAGGAAGCTTCTGAGAAAAATGACCGAAAGGAGGAATGTTTGGGTAAAACGTTGGTGTTTGGTACTAACGGTCATGGACTGAAGGTATTCCAAGATCGTATTTGGGTACCTAAGTCAGGAGGAATTAGGGATCTTCTGATGGAAGAAGCTCACAAGACCATGTACTCGATTCATCCGGGTAGCACTAAAATGTATAGGGACCTGAAACCCTACTACTGGTGGCCGACGATGAAGCTTGATGTTGCAAAGTATGTGGCCGAGTGTGTGACTTGTGCGAGAGTCAAGACAGAACATCAGAAACCGTACGGGAGTTTAGAACCTTTGCCTGTGCCTATGGGTAAGTGGGAAGACATTGCTATGGATTTTGTCACTAAACTGCGCAGAACAAAGAATGGTCACGACATGATTTGGGTGGTCGTTGATCGATTCACTAAGAGTGCGCATTTCATAGCGGCCAGGGATAAATGGTCTATAGAAAAGCTTGCGAATTCTTACGTGAAGGAAATTGTGAGGCTTCACGGTGTTCCGTTAACGATTGTATCGGATCGTGATAGCCGTTTCACCTCAAGGTTTTGGAAAAGTCTACAAAAGGAAATGGGTACCAAGTTATGTTTAAGCACAGCTTACCATCCGCAGACTGATGGTCAGCGTGAAAGAACAATACAAACACTTGAAGATATGCTGAGAGCATGTACCTTGGAATTCCTAGGTAATTGGGATGAACATTTACCGTTGGTAGAATTTTCCTATAATAATAGTTTTCACTCGAGCATTAAGATGGCACCTTATCAAGCTTTGTATGGACAGAAGTGTCGTACGCCGTCTTGTTGGCTTGAGGCTGGGGAAAAGCAGTTTATGGGACCGGAGATGGTTCATCAAACTGCTGAAAAGTTGAAAATAATTAGGGAAAGAATGTTAGCAGCTCAAGATCGTCAAAAGAGCTATGCTGACAAGAAGCGAAGACCGATGACTTTTGAGGTTGGAGATTCGGTTTTGCTTAAAGTCTCGCCGTGGAAGGGACTTATAAGATTTGGTAAAAGGGGAAAGTTGAGTCCAAGGTTTATTGGACCTTTTAAAGTTCTTCAGAGGGTTGGGAACCAAGCTTACAAGCTCGAATTACCCGAAGAACTGAATGGAATTCACAACACCTTTCATGTGTGTTATTTGAGGAAGTTCACGGGAGAAGTTCCCGATATAATTCCAATTTCTGAATTG
Source organism: Lactuca sativa (assembly GCF_002870075.4). Taxonomy (NCBI): domain Eukaryota; kingdom Viridiplantae; phylum Streptophyta; class Magnoliopsida; order Asterales; family Asteraceae; genus Lactuca; species Lactuca sativa. The sequence continues at coordinate 72,882,023 of NC_056623.2, read as the reverse complement.
AGAATTGATGAGAACAAAAGGTTGATTGAAGAACTAGAGGCAATTGTTGACCGAAAGACTAAGAAGTTGCGACGCAAAATGGTTGGGTTAGTGCTTGTCCGATGGAAACACACGAATGGGCCGAATCTCACCTGGGAGACGGAGAGTGACATGTTGAGTCGCTATCCGCATTTGTTTGTTGATGTGTGATTCCGGGGACGGAATCATTTAAGGTGGAGAGAATTGTAACGCCTGTGTTTCGGGCTTGCCATTTGTAGCAATGTAATAGTCTAGGTTGACCTTTGTAACCCGTTTTGAAATAATAAAAGTGTATTATTTGAGTATTATGTGTTTTGTGCTTAATTGCTTAATTATGTGGTTTGATTAATTCAGAATAAAAATAAGCGTCAAAATTTAAGTGTAAAATAAACTTAATATCTTTGGTTAATGTTGTAGTAATTGAAACGAGGTTTCCGAATAAATATAGAACGCCCAAATCTGACTTCGTATGAGGAAGTTATGATTTATCGAAGTTCCGGCTTAGCGATATACAGCCTGTTTTACTCGATTTGAGATCGAGCGGTTGTTAGCCGAAGCAATCTAAATGAGAATCGAAGATCTCATTGTTGGTATTGAAACGATAAAAAGTTAGGCGAGAACGGACGTCAAACGAAGAAGTTATGAATTTATAACGAAAGTTTCTGTCCCGGCCTATTAAAAATAATTAATAAAAATAAAGTCAAAATTAGCCGACGGAGTCTAAACGAAAGTCGTAGAGCGTGGTCTCACCTTCGCGTGGATATAAAGAACGTCGAAAACGGAGTTCGTATGAAGAAGTTATGAATTTCCGAAGTTTATTAATCTTTTTGTATTTATATTTAAATCAAAATTCGGAAGCATTATCCGAAGGAGTCACCGATCTGATCCGAGGTACGCCCCGCGTACTCCGAGGGATGTCGACACTTGCACTCGAGCACTTCGGATACGTAAGCAATGACGTTTTGGGCAGTACGCCCCGCGTAACGCAGTACGCCCCGCGTACTCCGAGGCTCCAGCCTCTATATAAAGGATCCGAAGACAGCCTTCTTTGTTGTTCAATTTCTTCTCTTCTCTCTAGTCTTTTGCATCGTTTTTCGTGCCGAAGCTATCCCGAAGTCCCGGTATCATACTCTAGCCCCGAGGCAAGTCCCAAGACACCGAAGATCCCGAGAAGTGCGGTTCCCGAGTCGAAGCTCTGCCCGCGAGAAGTTCGATTTTTGTGAAGATCTTCCAGATCTGCTGTGGATTACTACTTCTATAAGCCGTAGTGCTGTCGGATCATCTTCTGATCAAGTGAGTGTGTAGTTATTTTCTTCTAATACAATAATACGAAGTATTTTATATAAAAATACGTGCTATGTGTATATATTTGGTTGTGTTATGTGTGAATGAGTATTCACTCTCTTCTATCTTATAGATCTGCTTATTTCTTTATGAGATACGTGTTATGTGTGTGTGCCTCATCTGTTATGTGATATATGTGTTGATTAAAGCATGCTATACAGGTTTTCTTTAAACTATGTATACAAATGTATATTTTTATCTACTAATATGTTGGGTAGAACATGGGTAGACCGTTGGTGTGTAATAAACAGATGAGAGGCCTCGTTGTTGTTTGATTGAGTCATCTAGCGGAGTTTTGATGACGACCACTGGCTATTGTAGACAGTCTTGTGGAAACATTAGCAGGTTCGCCACCTGTAGGTGTTAATGAACTTTGGTGTTCATTCGCTGTACTCCATCCCCCTTATGGTTGCCTTATTTGACTTATATTGCTGAGGTACCCCCGAAGCATGTGTTGTCGCCCCGATGAAATATTCTTAGACTAGGTCCCTTATGTTAGTTGTTTTAGGGACATTAAAGTGAGAATAACGGGAATGGGTAATTGGGTTATTGTTGGTTGGTGAAAATTAAATATGATATTTATTGTGGGTTGAAAACCCTATATGCTCACCAGGCTCCCAAGCCTGACCCACTCAGTTTTAAATTGTATTACAGGTAGTGGCGGAAGGGCATGAGATGGATGAACCATCAAGTTGTTTTGTTTACAAGTCTGCATATGTTTATATTTGTTATATGACTTGTAATGTATTCGTTTATGCTTATTGGTCTGTATCGGAACATGACACCCCGAGTTTTGATTATAATGAAAATACATTTCTTTTATGAAATGCTTCGGTAAACAATGTTTTATCATGTTTTGTTTTTGGGAACAAATTCCGCAACTCTTTCAAATCAAAAGGATTTACTCTGAAAATATTTAAAAGCATAAATGAAAATCGGTCTTTTCTGGCCGAGATTTTGGGGATGTCACAATCGGGTTGGAATGCCCACACACTAACAAACATGTGCACCTATCAGATAATCACATAACAGTCGATAGAAACAACATACTAGGGCCCTATCATCCTACCGGGATGGAATACCCTCTACTACTGCTCAAAAATGTGCACATATAACAGGTAATTTCCTACCAGCATTTAGACATTCAGAACAACTATAGGTCACTAAGCATAGCCACATCCAATCTACCAGGATTCCGATCTAACAATCAATACTAACATACAATCATCCTTTCTACCAAAATACCAACTAACATATCATAGCAGTAACTATCTCAAATAACAATCAAAGGGACGCCCTTAGTGCCTTAGACCCTTGGGTATAATGAGGATAACTCACCTTGCAACTGTCGAACCGAACCACAAAAGCACAATCCCGAAGCACTGCTCCAGACTCGAACACCTATAGCCATCAATGGTCCATTGACATAAATATCCAGTTTACCATAATTCCCTTAAAGGTCAAACGGGTCAGAGTCAAAGTCTTGGCCAAAGTCAACCTTTCTGATTGACCCTACTCGCCGAGTCAACCCATTGACTCGCTGAGTTCTTAAACTCAGAAGACTCTCATATCACGACTCGACTCGCCGAGTCACCCCATGATTCATCGAGTCCATCAATCTCCGAGTCCTATCATGTCCAACTCACTGAGTCACCACTCACTGATCCGAGTCTTAACTAGAAGAGGTTGGGGGTTCTGCGCTATAACTCGCCGAGTCCAAGAACAGACTCACTGAGTCCACGACAATCTTCATCAGACTCGTCGAGTTGTTCATCCAAATCGTCGAGTCCATGCCCATCATCATATGAGTCGCCGAGTCAACCCATGAGACTCGCCGAGCCTCTTTAGTCCTTCATCCATACAGTTACTTTTTGAGTCATGCAGAGGCTCCATACTATAGATCCATCCTCCTAGGGCATGACTCTCATGTAAAGTTGCCAACTTTACGTGTGTATAAGGTGCTATTGGCCCAAAAAAAGCTAGGTCTAGGGTTTAAGGCAAGAATGCTTCACAACCAAACCAAGGGTAATGCTTTATGATTTCCTGGGCGAAGGCAAGTCTAGATCTGAAGTTGCAACCTCGGATCTAGACCTATAATCCGAAATGGATCTTAAACATACTAAAATGGCCCAAAATCCATCCATAAGTTGATCTAGAAAGGAAGGGATCAAGGTAACAACCTGTTACCTCAAAAATGTGCCCAAACTGAAGTAGATTCTGGATCTATATGAGTCCCTTGATGCTATACATTTAATCTACAAGCCTCCTTTACTAGAATCTCCTTCCAATTCTTCCAAGCTCACTCCAAAGGGTCACACACGATTTTAGGGTTTTCTGACTCTCAAGGGGTAACAAGGAGGCTGAGGTGAGGACTTAAGGTCCTTTAAATAGGGTGCAAACCCTAAGATTAGGGTTTTCTCTTCCCAGCACCAACTAGTCGAGTCCAGCCGTCGACTCGGCGAGTTGGTCACTTAACTCGCGACCAGAACCCGCCCCGACTCGACGAGTCATCGAACCTACTCGTCGATTAGCTTCCTCAATTTACACTTTAAGCCCTTAAATCATATTTCTGAAGTTTGGGATATTACAGTTTGTGTAGCCTTTTGTATATTTGGTGACAAAACCATTGTTTTTTTTTTTTGGGGGGGGGGGGGGGGGGGGTGGGGTGGAGGGGGTTTGTCAATTAAGCAACAAGTGACCTCATGTGTTAAAAATAATGGACAAATGTATTAATAATCTTGTAAAATTGTATTTTGAGTGATGTTAGTCCATCTAATTACCACATGAATATGATGTTTGTAGCCTTTTTTATATTTGGTGACACAATCATTGGTTTTTTTGGGGGGATTTATCCACTTACAATTAAACAATGAGTGGCCTCAGGTATTAAAATGAGTGGTCAAATGTATTAATAATTTTGAAAAAGTGCATTTTGAATGACGTTAATCCATCCAATTGCCACATGAATATGATGTTTGTGTAGCCTTTTGTATATTTGGTGACACAACCATTAGTTTTTTTTGGGGTATCATCCCTTACAATTAAGCAATGAGTAGCCTCAGGTATTAAAAAGAGTGACTATATGATTTTTAAAGTCAAGTAAATGTGTAGCCTTTTTGTATAGTTGGTGACACAACGATTGTGTGGCGTTTGGTATATGTAGTCACTCTAAAAAAAATCCATTATTTGTGTGACATATATATATATATATATATATATATATATATATATATATATGTGTGTGTGTGTGTGTGTGTGTGTCTGTGTGTTTATTTATTTATATAAAACAAATCAAAAGGGAAAACACAAAACCAAAAAAATTGGAATAATTTATGTAATTAATTAATTCAAAAGTAAAATTGTAAATTTGTACAAATTAAATTAAATCCTAAAGTAACATATCAAAAAGATTTATATAACATTTAATAATCACAACTGTAAATTCTTTTGAATCTTCTTATTGGGCACAAATTGTTTTAGCACCGAAGCAGAATTGATACATTTGTGCTTAACCGGTAATTTAGGTGTAGTTGTTTTCTCATCATCCTTTGGTATGGTAGATGGTGGTGTTACCTGTAAGAAATGAAAGACCAACTTATCAAATATTAAATAAATCATGAAGTATTGTAATATAGATGCGGGTTGATAAAATAAATACCTATGTGTACCTTTTCTTGATCAATTAAAACAAGCTGATCCTTTGGCTATTCAATAAAGCAGCCTATTGCATCCTTAATAGGTTTGAAACCGTTATTTCCTATGTCTGGTATGCATACTACATCCACCAAAGATTCTTTAATTGACACTTTATAGCAGGTTTTTGGTAGTGGTTTGTGATGAAGCATTTGCTTTCCATCTATGATGTATACTTTACCAATAGCAATCATTTTTGTTCTACCATTATACCATAATTACACCTCATTTCCTATCATATAACCAATATTGGTATATATACATCAGAAAGGAATCAAAGTAATAATATATGAACATGTTGATGGATATATATACTTTTCGTTACTATTGGAGACACTTTTTTTTTGCAGTTGGGACTATAAACATGGGGACACGTTTTATTGTTGTTCTGGCTTATTTATACCCGTCACAGACTTTGAATTTCCTATGTTTATATAAAACACATGAAACAAGTTACGTATATATTTAAACTTCATATGCCAGGAAGAATTAATTAACTAAAAGCATGTAATTGAAAAGTTTTATTACTTACCAATGATGTTACAAGTCCATTTGGATCTAAGATCACCCATTGGGCAGCTAATTGACTCACTAAAAGAGAAACCATTCCCTGTATTTGTGCCATCTTGGCTATCAAGTACTCGATTTCTTTGTCTTTTGCTTCACGCTCACGTATGTCTTTCTCTTCAAGTTCATGGCTCTCGTTTTCACGCTCCCGTCTCTCAATTTCAAGTTGACGTTCAAGTAATGCAACTCTTGTGTCTGATGCTTTGGTTCGAGGAAGATAAAAATACTTGTTGTATGTCACTCGACTTCCCACTCCTCATGCATAACCTCCCTTGTCCTTTCCAAACACAACTGTCATGGCATCAGTGTCATGGTTAACCTGTAAGGTCCCGTCTTTGATATGGTCGTCATTTGTTTTCTGCACAAAGTAAAGAGAAATTAAAGTATTACATATCAATTAAACATCGTTGTAATAAAAAAAATGTAGTCAAACTTATTAGTTTATCTCTAAGCTAATCATTTTCAAATTTTCCATCTTTGTTTAGCCTCCCCTTCAACCACATCATACAACGAGAGGGTTCTTCATCTGGTTCAATTTCTTTGGCTTCAATCTTATAATCATTAAAAAAACAATTAATAAAGTTCAACCAACATAAATGGAAGTATGTTGCTATTAACAAAAAAGAACCATTTTTGTTACCATCTTCTCTTTTGCACGTATGTATCCACCTCTTCCCATCCTATGGTTATAAAAAGACTTGTTAAGAACTTCTTTTTGTTGCTTCTGACTTCGCCTAAGCACAATGGAAAATAAAAATACAAGGTTTAAATGCCAATGCAATATTATGAAATATATATGGATTGAAAATAAACAAATATATAGAGATGACATAAATCTGTATGCCTCAGAGTTTGTAAGTGTTACAAAAGCGGCCCAACCCGAGTCCTTAATAATTGTTGTATACTTTTCATGGACTTCATTTGTTGGCTTAGTTGTTGTAGGTGTTTCTTTGTCGAGCAATATGTATCTTTGTCAAAGTTTCCTTCTGAAATTCTTTAGAAGTTGACCGAGATGATGCATTATTGATTTTCTAAATGTGTTCTCAAGATCAAAATATCACTGCAAAATGTAACACATCTGAGTAACCTGGTTATGCCTCTCTTAACTAAATTTGTCACCATTATATCGTCTTTTACATCCTTGTCTTCAACTTCCTCATATGAGTTATATTCCAAATCCTTGTATGTTGTAATGTTAGCATTATCGGCCAAAGGATGCATGATTATTGTTGAGTATATACAGTTAATAGATCGATAGATTCCAAACAGATAAACAATATTGATGAAGTAAAGAACACCATAATGGATCAAACAATGTCGAATAATTAATCTTCAACACCTCAGAAGAGCTCGATGAAGAACTTCGACTGTAGAGGTGTGTTAGGGTTACAATGCAGCAAAAGCTATTAAGGAGAAGCGTAACTTGGAAAGCTATAGATGCATGCACTATATATAAATGCTAACCCTAATAATAAACCACGGTTGGACAAGCCCAAACCGAGAGCACATAATGGACCGAACTATCAAGGCCTAATGGCACAACACCTTAGACTCAACAATCTCCCCCTTTGCGCCAATTGAGGCGAAAGATCACTTCGGTTGATTAGGAGCAAATAACTTCATGGTTTTGAATAGCTTCGGTATAATTGCAAGTAGAGTTTGACGAAAGTGAATATACCACCGAAGCATGTTCGTTGTAACGCCCGGGTTTCAGGGCTAAGCATATTTGTCAATATAATAGTCTAGGTCAACTATTGTAACTCTTTTTGAAGTAATAAAAGATGAAATATTTGAGTATTATGTGAATTATGTGTGTTTATGTGTTTATTATTTAATTATAAATGTATAATTAATAAAGAATAAAAATAAGCATCAAAATTAAAGTATGAGATAAGCCCAATGTCTCAACATAAAGTTGTAGAATATAGGTTTCTGTACATATAAAGAAGGCCGAAATCCGAGTTATAACGAAGAAGTTATGGCCCGTCGAAGTTTTACGGCAAAACCGGCACGGCACCGGGAAGCGTAAATAGTGAATTTACGATAGAGTGGGATTTAGCCTTAGAAATCTAAACTAAAGTTGTAGAATATGTTAAACTAAGAACGTCGATAAAAAGAACGCCCAAATCTGACTTCGTATGAGGAAGTTATGATTTTTCTAAGATTCGGCTTAGCAGTGCACGACCCGAAACTCGAATTTTTGTTCGAGCGGTTTTTGGCTTACGCGACCTAAATGAGAGTTGAAGATCTCATTAATAGGAACTCAACGGTAAAAAGATGGACGGAAAAGGAGTTCGTATGAAGGAGTTATGAATTCTTCGCGGTCATTTAACAGTCTAAACGCCTCTTACTGTTAAATTTGAGATCGGTCGAGAATTAGCTGACAGAGTCTAAATGAAAGTTGTAGATCTTGTTTTTACCTACGCGTGGAAAAAAAGAACGTCGAAAACGGAGCTCGTATGCGAAAGTTACGGGGTTTAGAAGTTGGCAGAGTGCTGCTGCAAAAGGGGTGACGTGGCTGAATATGGGCCAAGGCTTTCTCCCCAAGGAAAGCCATCAGATGATGACACGTGGCACTGACTCGGCGAGTCAGTGAACCGACCCGGCGAGTCCGTCAGGATTTCACCCTATAAATAGAAGTGCCGGGTTCTCTCATTTCTCACACCTTTCCCCACTTCTTTCTCTCTCTACACACTCTCTCTAGCCTATCCTAACCCCCCTAAAGCCTAGGTAAACCCCCTAGCACCCGAAGGAAGCCCCGAGGCTCCCGGAGTCCCGAGAAAAGAGCCTTTCGGCTCGGGAACGCTGCTCCAACGAAGCCCGGTTTTCGAGAAAACCCGCTGTAAGTGAGCTACGCCTAACCTATCTTTAGTTTAGCTTACGTTTTAATATATTAATGTTATTAGGACCTTATAACAAGTACTTGGGCTATTATTATGGGTTATATAAGTATCGTTTAACGCTTATATAATAATAATAATAATAGCTAGACTATTAATTAATCGCGGTTATCGTTAAACTAAACCCTAGTGGTATTGGTACTAGGTTTATCGAAGGAATATCGTTTTGAGAGTATCGAAGCGCTGTCCAAGTGCTGAGTCACCACCTTTCAAGTGAGTGCATAGTTACTATCAGCTTACACATAGATATGAAGTATTTTATAAATTACGTGCTATGTGTGCATATTATCTGATTACTTGCTATCTATGCTGGATGAACGTTGTTATACATGTTTTCAATGATTTAAACTGTATATGTATTTTATATCTACGAAAATGTTGGGGTAAAACATGGGTAGATGTAATAGGTGATGTGTGATAAAATGATGAGAGGCCTCGATGTTGATGTTGTTGTTTCTGTCATCTAGCGGAGTATGGATGACGACCACGGACTCTTCTAGACAGTCTAGTGGAACACTAGCAGGCTCGCAACCTGTAGGTGTTTGTGAACGATGTGTTCACCGGTGTACTCCATCCCCCACATGGTTGCCTTTAGGACATTTATTGCCGAGGAATCCCCTTAGCAGTAGTGTCTGTCCCGATGATGATCCTTAGGCTAGGTCCCTTATGATAGGTGTTTAGGGACGTAAAGTGAGGATAACGGGAACGGGTAATTGGGTTATTGTTGATTGATGAAATTAATAAACTTATTTATTGTGGGTTGAAAACTTTATGTGCTCACCAGGCTCCCAAGCCTGACCCACTCAGTTTTATGTATTACAGGTAGTGGCGCATGAGCATAGGTGTGATGTTTTGGACGAGGGATTACGGATATAGGCCTGTAGATATGAAATAATGTAGTAAGGCTTATATTGTACTGTTTATGCTTTTGATCTGTACGAACATGACATCCCGAGTCTTTTAATGAAATACATTTCTATGGAAATGTTTTTGATAAATCTTTATCATATTTTTGTTTTGGGACAAATTCCGCAACACTTTCATTTAAAATGTAACTCTGATTTTTAAACAAAGCATAAACAAACCGGTCTTTTCTGGCCGTGATTTTGGGGATGTCACATTTGGTATCAGAGCATTAGTTTAAGCGAACTAGGAATTTGTAGGATTTCTAGACTTAAACTTAGAATGCTAAGCGATGATTGTGAGGTGTGAGCACTAGCTTATTTTAGGAATTGTGCCTAAAATGCTTTTATGTGCTAAATGCTTTGTGCATGATATGCTGTTAATTGTTTGGATCTATGGTCTGTTGCCGACCGGATCTGGAAACCTTATGTGTTTAGGATTCTAAACGTACGACTACGATATTAGAACTAACATGTAAACGTTTCGGAGTGATAAGGACGATTTAAACGTCTATCCTAAATAAAGATCTGAATTCACCTTATTCGGTGTATAGATCAAGATGGCAAGGACCCGTAGCGGAAACGTGAATGCAAATGGAGATAGGAACCAACCCCCTGTGGTTCAGCAAATACCCGTTGTTGAAGAAGTTGCACCTGAGCCAGTCACCATGGCTGGAGTTCAAGCCATGATTCAGGCTATGCTAACTGAACAAAGGGAGGAAATGAGACGGATGCTCCACGAAAATAGGGACAAACCTATCATACATGTTGAACTAATGGAGCCGGTTCCCAAGCCATCTGAGGAAGGGAACTATAGCCGCCAAGTGAGTCAAGTAGGGACTCAAGGTGAGCAAAAGGATGGCCCAGAAGGGAGAAACAACAAGGATGGGAGGATGTACAAAAATTTCTTGGGTGCGAAACCACCAAGTCTCTCAGGAAGCCCAAAGCCTGTTGAGATTATGGACTGGATCTCCGAGATGGAGATGGTGTTTGAGAGCTGCGACTGCAGCTAGAAGTAGAAGACTGTCTTTGTTGTGAGACAATTGAAAGCTGGAGTCTTGAGCTGGTGGAAGCTATTGGCAGATACAATGCCACGGGGAGAGGCTCTGAAAATGTCATGGGACGAGTTCTTGGAACAACTGAAGGCGCAGTACTGTTCAGAGATAGACCTGATTGATCTGAACAATGAGTTCCAAAATTTGAAGAAGGGGAGAATGAGCATCGATGACTATGCTGCTGCATTTACGGAAAAGATGAAGTTGTTTCCATACCTAGTGCCAACCGAACTTTCCAAAATTGAGAAATTCGCAAACGGACTGCCGGCTGACTTTGGCCCAACAGTCAAGATGGCAACCACTCTGAAATCAGCTGTTCGAGCAGCTAAGAACGTGGAGACCCAACAAAAGGAAAGAGGTCTGGAGAGGGCTGAGGTTGGTGAGAAACAGAAGTTCGATGGATCCTCGAAGTCCAACAAGAAGAGTAGATTCTCGAAGTCTGGTTCGAGGGGAGGAGGATCAGAAGCGAAGTGGTGTGACAAGTGCAAGAAGAAGCACTCTGGGAAGTGTGACGGAGGGGTCACTTGTTACAAATGCGGAAAGCCTGGGCACTACGCCAATGAATGCACCCTCAACCAGAAGGCCTGTTATGGGTGCAATGAAGAAGGGCACATTTTGAAGGACTGCCCGAAGAAGAAGGAGGCAGGAAGACCCAACATACCACCGAAGCCGAAGGCGAGAGCCTTCCAGATGACGCTCGAGGCTGCAAAGGAGGCAGCAGACGTCGCTTCAGGTACCTTTCTTGTAAATGGTTTGCCTGCAAATATACTATTTGATTCCGGAGCCAACTACTCCTTTGTGTCGCATAAATTTTGTGGGAAATTAGCATTGCCTGTAGAAAAACTAGATAATGCCCTAATTGTAGAAGTTGCCACTGGCAAATTCGTACCTGTTAGTAATCATATTAGGAACATCGTCATTGACCTAAACGGAAATGAATTCCACGAAGAGCTATTACCCATAGAGTTAAACGGTTTCGACATCGTTTTGGGTATGGATTGGCTTAGCGCCAACGATGCTGAGATTCAATGCCGAAAGAAGATAGTAAAGGTAAACCCACCCGGAAAGGAATCATTTATGGTGTATGGGGACAAACGCAGAGTGAATTCTGGAATCATCTCCCTGATGAAAGCCAGGAAATGTTTGTCCAAAGGATGTGCATCATACTTGGCATTCGTAATCGATGCCAAGAAGGAGAAGAAAGAGGTGCATAATATATCGGTTGTGTGTGATTATCCGGAAGTCTTTCCCGAAGATCTTCCCGGATTACCACCTGATAGGCAAGTGGAGTTTCGTATAGACTTGTTACCAGGAACAACACCGATAGCAAAGGCACCTTACCGATTAGCACCGACGGAGATGAAGGAGCTCATGACGCAACTTCAGGAGCTGTTGGACAACGGTTTTATTCGACCTAGTTCATCACCCTGGGGAGCTCCGGTGTTATTCGTGAAGAAGAAGGACGGAAGTATGAGAATGTGTATAGACTACCGAGAGCTGAATAAGGCAACGGTGAAGAACAAGTATCCATTGCCGAGGATTGATGACCTATTCGATCAGCTACAAGGTTCGAGCTACTTCTCAAAGATCGATCTAAGGTCAGGATATCACCAGCTGAAGGTGAGAAAGCAGGATATTGAGAAGACTGCATTCAGAACTAGATATGGACATTATGAGTTCTTGGTTATGTCATTTGGGCTAACCAATGCTCCTGCAGCATTCATGGATTTGATGAATAGGGTTTGTAAACCATTCCTCGATAAATCCGTGATAGTGTTCATCGACGACATTCTCATCTACTCGAAAAGCCAGGAGGAGCATGGCAAGCATCTACAAGAAGTGTTGGAAGTATTAAAGAAGGAGAAGCTTTACGCAAAGTTCTCCAAATGCAACTTTTGGATACGGGAAGTTCAATTCTTGGGTCATGTTGTTAACCAAGAGGGAATAATGGTTGACGCCGCAAAGATCGAGGCTGTAATGAAGTGGGAACGTCCAAAGAGTCCCACGGAGATTTGAAGCTTTCTAGGATTAGCCGGATATTATCGACGATTTATCCAAGGCTTTTCTTCGATAGCTGCTCCATTAACAGCTTTGACTCATAAAGGAGCTACATATACGTGGAGTGAGAAACACAATGAGGCATTCGAGAAGCTAAAGAAGAAGTTATGTGAAGCACCGATACTTTCTCTACCCGATGGAGTCGAAGATTTCGCGATTTATAGTGATGCTTCTGGAGTCAGGTTGGGTTGTGTTCTGACCCAAAGAGAAAAGGTGATAGCATACGCATCTCGACAATTGAAAGAGCACGAAAAGAACTACCCCACTCATGATCTGGAGTTGGCAGCGGTAGTTTTTGCCTTAAAGATATGGAGGCATTACCTCTACGGCACGAAGTGCAAGCTCTTCACTGATCATAAGAGTCTCCAGTATCTCTTTAATCAGAAGGAGTTGAACATGAGGCAACGACGCTGGCTAGAACTTCTCAAGGACTACGACTGTGAGATACTTTACCACCCAGGTAAAGCAAATATTGTTGCTGATGCTCTCAGTCGGAAAGTCAATCTTGAAAGGAAAAGGCCAAGAGCGTTAAGAATTGAAGTCGTCTCGATGATTGTGGAAAGTATCAGGAAAGCTCAAGAAGAAGCTTTAGAGAAAAATGACCGAAAGGAAGAACGTTTGGGAAGAACGTTAGTGTTCGGTACAAACAGTCGTGGACTGAAGGTATTCCAAGATCGAATTTGGGTACCTAAGACGGGAGGAATAAGAGATCTTCTAATGGAAGAAGCACACAAGACCATGTACTCGATTCATCTCGGTAGCACTAAAATGTATAGGGACCTAAAACCCTACTACTGGTGGCTGACGATGAAGCTCGATGTCGCGAAGTATGTGGCCGAGTGCGTGACATGTGCGAGAGTTAAGGCACAACATCAGAAACTGTATGGGAGTTTAGAACCCTTACCTGTACCCATGGGTAAATGGGAAGACATCACCATGGATTTTGTGACTAAACTGCCCAGGACGAAGAACAGTCACGACATGATTTGGGTAGTCGTGGATTGTTTCACCAAGAGTGCACACTTCATAACAGCCAACGAGAAGTGGTCTATGGATAAGCTCGCAAATGCTTACGTGAAGGAAATTGTAAGACTTCACAGTGTCCCTCTTACGATTGTGTCAGATCGTGATAGTCGTTTCACGTCGAGGTTTTGGAGGAGTCTGCAAGAAGAGTTGGTTACAAAGTTATGTTTGAGTACGGCTTACCATCCATAAACCGATGGTCAGAGCGAAAGAACGATTCAAACACTGGAAGATATGCTGAGAGCATGTACCCTCAAATTCCAAGGGAATTGGGACGAGCACTTACCTCTGGTAGAATTCTCCTACAACAACAGTTTTCACTTGAGCATCAAGATGGCACCTTACCAAGTCTTGTATGGACAGAAGTGTCGTACACCATCCATTTGGCTTGAAGCTGGAGAGAAGCAGTTTATGGGCCCCGAGATAGTCCATGAGACTGCTGAGAAGTTGAAGGTGATTAGGGAAAGAATGTTAGTAGCTCAGGATCGTCAGAAGAGCTATGCTGACAAGAAAAGACGACCGATAACCTTCGAAGTTGGGGATTCGGTTTTGCTTAAAGTCTCACCATGGAAGGGACTTATAAGATTCGGGAAACGAGGAAAGTTAAGTCCAAGGTTTATTGGACCGTTCAAAGTTCTTCAGAAGATAGGGAACCAAGCTTACAAGTTGGAATTGCCCGAAGAACTCAATGGTATTCATAACACCTTCCATGTGGGTTATTTGAGGAAATTCACGGGAGATGTTCCTGACATAATTCTAATCTCAGAGTTAAGGATGGATGAGAATAAGAGGCTGATCGAAGAGCCCGAGGCAATTGTTGACCATAAGACTAAGAAGTTACGACGCAGGATGGTCGACTTAGTGCTAGTCCGATGGAAACATTCGAATGGGCCGAATCTCACTTGGGAAACAGAGGATGACATGATGAGTCGCTATCCACATCTGTTTGCTGATGCATGATTCCGGGACGGAATCATCCTAAGGGGGAGAGAATTGTAACGCCCGGGTTTCAGGGCTAAGCATATTTGTCAATGTAATAGTCTAGGTCAACTAGATGCATGCACTATATATAAATGCTAACCCTAATAATAAACAACGGTTGGACAGGCCCAAACCGAGAGTACATAATGGACCGAACTATCAAGGCCTAATGACGCAACACCTTAGACTCAACAATCTCCCCCTTTGCGCCAATTGAGGCGAAAGATCACTTCGGTTGATTAGGAGCAAATAACTTCATGGTTTTGAATAGCTTTGGTATAATTGCAAGTAGAGTTTGACGAAAGTGAATATACCACCGAAGCATGTTCGTTGTAACGCCCGGGTTTCAGGGCTAAGCATATTTGTCAATATAATAGTCTAGGTCAACTATTGTAACTCTTTTTGAAGTAATAAAAGATGAAATATTTGAGTATTATGTGAATTATGTGTGTTTATGTGTTTATTATTTAATTATAAATGTATAATTAATAAAGAATAAAAATAAGCGTCAAAATTAAAGTATGAGATAAGCCCAATGTCTCTACATAAAGTTGTAGAATATGTCTCAAGGTTTCCGTACATATAAAGAAGGCCGAAATCCGAGTTATAACAAAGAAGTTATGGTCCGTCGAAGTTTTACGGCAAAACCGGCACGGCACCGGGAAGCGTAAATAGTGAATTTACGATAGAGTGGGATTTAGCCTTAGAAATCTAAACTAAAGTTGTAGAATATGTTAAACTAAGAACGTCGATAAAAAGAACGCCCAAATCTGATTTCGTATGAGGAAGTTATGATTTTTCTAAGATTCGGCTTAGCAGTGCACGACCCGAAACTCGAATTTTTGTTCGAGCGGTTTTTGGCTTACGCGACCTAAATGAGAGTTGAAGATCTCATTAATAGGAACTCAACGGTAAAAAGATGGACGAAAAAGGAGTTCGTATGAAGGAGTTATGAATTCTTCGCGGTCATTTAACAGTCTAAACGCCTCTTACTGTTAAATTTGAGATCGGTCGAGAATTAGCTGACGGAGTCTAAATGAAAGTTGTAGATCTTGTTTTTACCTACGCGTGGAAAAAAAGAACGTCGAAAACGGAGCTCGTATGCGAAAGTTACGGGGTTTAGAAGTTGGCAGAGTGTTGCTGCAAAAGGGGTGACGTGGCTGAATATGGGCCAAGGCTTTCTCCCCAAGGAAAGCCATCAGATGATGACACGTGGCACTGACTCGGCGAGTCAGTGAACCGACCCGGCGAGTCCGTCAGGATTTCACCCTATAAATAGAAGTGCCGGGTTCTCTCATTTCTCACACCTTTCCCCACTTCTTTCTCTCTCTACACTCTCTCTCTAGCCTATCCTAACCCCCCTAAAGCCTAGGTAAACCCCCTAGCACCCGAAGGAAGCCCCGAGGCTCCCGGAGTCCCGAGAAAAGAGCCTTTCGGCTCGGGAACGCTGCTCCAACGAAGCCCGGTTTTCGAGAAAACCCGCTGTAAGTGAGCTACGCCTAACCTATCTTTAGTTTAGCTTACGTTTTAATATATTAATGTTATTAGGACCTTATAACAAGTACTTGGGCTATTATTATGGGTTATATAAGTATCGTTTAACGCTTATATAATAATAATAATAATAGCTAGACTATTAATTAATCGCGGTTATCGTTAAACTAAACCCTAGTGGTATTGGTACTAGGTTTATCGAAGGAATATCGTTTTGAGAGTATCGAAGCGCTGTCCAAGTGCTGAGTCACCACCTTTCAAGTGAGTGCATAGTTACTATCAGCTTACACATAGATATGAAGTATTTTATAAATTACGTGCTATGTGTGCATATTATCTGATTACTTGCTATCTCTGCTGGATGAACGTTGTTATACATGTTTTCAATGATTTAAACTGTATATGTATTTTATATCTACGAAAATGTTGGGGTAAAACATGGGTAGATGTAATAGGTGATGTGTGATAAAATGATGAGAGGCCTCGATGTTGATGTTGTTGTTTCTGTCATCTAGCGGAGTATGGATGACGACCACGGACTCTTCTAGACAGTCCAGTGGAACACTAGCAAGCTCGCAACCTGTAGGTGTTTGTGAACGATGTATTCACCGGTGTACTCCATCCCCCACATGGTTGCCTTTAGGACATTTATTGCCGAGGAATCCCCTTAGCAGTAGTGTCCGTCCCGATGATGATCCTTAGGCTAGGTCCCTTATGATAGGTGTTTAAGTACGTAAAGTGAGGATAACGGGAACGGGTAATCGGGTTATTGTTGATTGATGAAATTAATAAACTTATTTATTGTGGGTTGAAAACCCTATGTGCTCACTAGGCTCCCAAGCCTGACCCACTCAATTTTATGTATTACAGGTAGTGGCGCATGAGCATAGGTGTGATGTTTTGGACGAGGGATTACGGATATAGGCCTATAGATATGAAATAATGTAGTAAGGCTTATATTGTACTGTTTATGCTTTTGATCTGTACGAACATGACATCCCGAGTCTTTTAATGAAATACATTTCTATGGAAATGTTTTTGATAAATCTTTATCATATTTTTGTTTTGGGACAAATTCCGCAACACTTTCATTTAAAATGTAACTCTGATTTTTAAACAAAGCATAAACAAACCGGTCTTTTCTGGCCGTGATTTTGGGGATGTCACATCCGTAAATAACTTCTTATCGGCATCACTCTTCTGATCACACAGATCTATGATTTCAAGAATGTGCTCTAAGCATGCGGTTGAGAACAAATGTTTATCAGCCAGAGCGAACAAGTACCTTTGACCTTCGCCCCTTGTGAACAAAACAGTGTAAGATTGTGGATCAAATTTTCCTATAATCATCACCATCATATCACTTGCCTTCCCGATTGGCTATATAATGGGCTTCTTCCTGATTGCAGAGGCAACCTGCTGATCCATTTTCGCCACTTCAAGAATATAGCAGACCAACATCTGCCTGATATGATCAATGATAGGCCAACATTCCTGTTGATTGAGCAGCAGAATGTTGTTCAAGAGAATCCAGTCATGGGGATTTAAGTTCGGCATATCAGCAAGGGAGATTTCATGAACCGAGCCGCTTGAGCCTCGTGTCACCTTGAACTTGATGTTTATAAATTTCCCTGCCGAAGTTGGTTTCAATACCTTCACAGTTGTGATTTTCTGATTACTCCAAGTGAGGTATTGCGGTTGAGAGAAAGAAAGATAAAAGTTGAGTAAGTCTCGATCAACCTTGGATCAGGATAAGGGATTGGAATAGTCTAATCAAAACAATGAAACACGAATGCTTTTCGGGTAATAGGCATGTCGAACTGAGCATCCTTGGAATTTTCAAGACCGAAGGACCGAACCGGCTCAAGCCAATGCGTTCTTGGAGATTCGATAGCTTCTTCCAGAAGAGTTTCCTTTGACCACAAAGGAAATAGGGACTTCTTTCATTCCAGGGCCTCATACGCTTCTTGTTCCTTCTTCTGTCTTTCAATATCTTTATTACTATGTTTTTCTGATTTAATGGCATCACCTTCAATTACTTCTTCAATAATTACCTTATCAACAAATTTGTTCTTTTGTTTGTCCGAAGCTATATTAACCTTCAGTTCAGCTGTGACTTTCTGTTGGACAACCTTATCTCCCCCTTGTTTTGGATGCACACCAGACTCCGAAACACCCGCAATCCGACTAAGGATATCCAGAGCCGGTCTCAATTTCTCAGCGAGGTGACGGCGAGTAGTGATAGTTAGAACCGAATCGTGTGCCTCTAAAAGATTCGTAAGAAGAGAGTGCACATTGTTCAAACAACCTTTGAGGAGTGTGCGTTCAGCACAGAGTGAATCAAGTTCGTTTTTCGCTTGAGAAAGCTCCAAGGAAAGAGTGGCAACTTGGGTTTGTGAAAGAGCGAGATCTTCCCTGACCTTGTTATCCATGGCAAGATCGGTTTTTAACTCTGTGAGACCTGTTTTAACCAAAGAAAGAAGAATGGTTCTGTTGGCCTGTAAACTCTGCCAAATTACCTCAAACTTTTCCCGCTCAGCCTTAAGAGAAGAAGGAAGAGAGTCAATGGTTTTGTCCGCTTTCATGGTATTGCCGTCTGCAGTGGTTTGAAATGATTCGATGAAAATCTTTGACTCAGAAATGAGCGATTTGACCTCTCCAATAGCCTGGTTGCAAGAGAAGGTGTTGGCATCCACAGCTTGAGTTGCCTTTGCAATAGATAGATCATGCTGTTTGATCAAAGTTTCAATCAGAGCCTTTGTAGCAGCATCATAATATCCTGAAGTGAACGAAGAAGCAGAAGAGGCAAGCAACTGATCAAGCTTGGTATTGAGATCCTTCAAATAACGTTGGGTGATTGGCGCATCATCGTCTTCTTCGCGGAGAACTCGATAAGGGCTGTAATACACAGAGTCAAATTCCACATAAGAAACCTAACACCGTGGCAGCTACATTTTGCCTCACTCTTAACCCTAATTATGAATAATACATACCTAAACTTGGGATGTTAAAATTCTCCCCCACTAGAATCAAACTTCGCCCTCGAAGTCATGCTCCAAAAATAGCTCTGGATGTTGCTCTCGCATCTCTGACACTGGCTCCCAAGTCAACTCGAACCCTCTTCATGCTGCCACTGAACCTGAACCAGGGGCACCTCTTTTGTTTCTCAAAACTTTCACCTTCCAATCCACGATAGCAATTGGTCTCTCGATGTGGTTCAGTATCGCATCAACCTGAATGTCCTCTAGGGGTACCACTGCCATCTCATCGGCTACGCACTTCCTCAACTGGGACATGTGTAAGGTGTTATGAATCTAAATCAGCTCTGCATGTAACTCAAACCGGTATGCTACCCTACCCACTCCGGTGGTTACTCTAAAAGGACCGATGTATCGGGGCCCCAACTTGCCCTGTTTCCCAAATCAGATCACCCCTTTCCATGGGGATACCTTCAGGAGGATAAAATCTCCAACCTGGAACTCTAGCTTGGATCGTCACCTATCTGCATAACTCTTATGGCGGCTCTGGGCCGTCAGTAACGTCTATCTGACCTGCTGAATCTGCTCAGTTGTTCTCAGCACTATCTCGGTGCCACCCATCACTCTCTTCCCCACTTCTCCCCAACAAATGGGAGTCCGACACTTCCTCCCATAGAGAAGTTCAAAGGGAGGCATACCAATGCTCGAATGATGGTTGTTGTTGTAAGAAAACTCAGCCAGGGGTAAATGAGTGTCCCAAATTCCTCCGAAGTCTATGACACACGCCTGCAACATATCCTCAAGCGTCTGAATTGTCCGCTCTCTCTGCCCGTCCGTCTGCGGGTGGTATGCTGTACTAAAATGCAAACGTGTGCCTAACTCCTCATGAAATTTCTTCCAAAACCTGGAATTAAAATGCACGTCTCGATCTGACACTATCAAGGTCGGCACTCCATGTCGTGCTAGCACCTCTATCACATAGATCTCGGCCAGTCTCTGTGTAGAAGAGCTCTCACTAATAACAAGGAAGTGAGAACTCTTCGTCAGCCGGTCCATAATCACCCAAATCGCGTCAACTCCATGTGCAGTCCTCGGTAATTTGGTGATAAAGTCCATAGAGATCTGTTACCACTTCCACTGGGGAATCTCCTGAGGCTGCAACAGACCATGTGGATGCTGGTGCTATGCCTTAACCCGACGGCAGGTCAGGCACCTCTCAACTACCCATGCCACATCCTCTTCATACAGGGCCACCAATAATATCTCTTCATGTCCAAATACATCTTAGTGGGCCCAGGATGGATCGAGAACCTCGATCTATGCGCCTCCTCCATCAGTATACGTTGGGCTTCGTCCGTATAGGGCACACAAATCCTCCCTCGGAAAGTCATGAGCCCTCGACTATCCAACACAAACTCAGACACCTGCCCAGTCACCTGCTCCCTCTAGCGGTTCTTCAGTTTCACAACCTCCACCTATGCCTCTCAAATGGTATCTAAGACTAGAGTCATCACCGTCATCCTCACACACACATCTCAGATCGGAGCACTCGCTGCTCTATGGCTCAAGGCAGTCGGTTACCACATTATCCTTGCCCGGTTGATACAGGATCTCACAGTCATAGTCTTTCAGTACATCCAACCACCTCCTCTGTCTCATATTCAGATTGGGCTGATCCATGAGATACTTCAGGATCTTGTGGTCCGTGTATATGGTACACCGAACCCCGTACAAATAGTGGCGCCAGATCTTGAGGGCGAACACCACCGCCCCCAGCTCTAGATCGTGGGTGGTATATCTCGTCTCATGAGGCTTCAACTGCCTCGATGCGTATGCTATCACGTGCCCCCTCTGCAACAGCACCGCACCCATCCCTGATACAGATGCATTGCAGTAAATCACAAAGTCCTTTACTCCCTCGGGGTGGGCTAACACCAGGGCTTCGCACACTTTCTGGAAAAGTCTCAAATGAGGCCTACTGCTCGGGAACCCAAATGAAAGTAACACCGTTCCGGGTCAATCTGGTGAGAGGGACGGCAATTTTGGAGAAATTTCTGATAAATCTCCGATAGTAGCCGGCCAAACCCAGAAAACTCCTGATCTCGGTAAGGGATCTCGGCACGTCCTATCTCATCACCGTCGTGATCTTGGCTGGGTCGACCAATATCCCATTATGGTTAACGAGGTGCCCAGGAACGGGACCTCTCGTAACTAGAAATCACACTTGGAGAATTTGGCATAAAGCCTCTCCGTCCTCAAAACTCCAAGAATCTCTCTCAGATGCTCCTCATGTTGCTCTCTAGATCTCAAATACACCAGGATATCATCGATGGACATGATCACCAATCGATCTAAAATAGGCCTGCATACCCGGTTCATGAGGTCCATAAACGTTGCCGGTGCGTTGGTGAGCCAAAAAGGCATCACCACAAACTCGTAGTGCCCATAACGAATCCTAAAGGCCGTCTTTTGGATATACTTCTCGTAGATTCTTATCTGATGATATCCATACCTCAAATCGATATTGGAAAACCAAGACGCCCCTTGCAACTGATCGAACAAAACATTGATCCTCGAAAATAGATAATGGTTCTTGACCGTCAGCTTGTTCAACTCCCGGTAATCAATGCACATCCAGTGTGAACCATCCTTTTTCTTGACAAAAAGGATTGGTGCTCCCCACGATGAGCTACTTGGTCTGATAAATCCCTTCCCTAGCAG
Source organism: Lactuca sativa (assembly GCF_002870075.4). Classification (NCBI taxonomy): domain Eukaryota; kingdom Viridiplantae; phylum Streptophyta; class Magnoliopsida; order Asterales; family Asteraceae; genus Lactuca; species Lactuca sativa. The sequence continues at coordinate 72,860,289 of NC_056623.2, read as the reverse complement.
ATCCTGAAGCTGTGAGGATAACTCATGTATCTCTGGTGGCACAAGGCGATAAGGTGCCTTAACGATAGGCGCCGCTCCTGGAACCAAATCAATCTGGAACTCTACTTGCCTCTCAGGAAACATCCGGAAAGTCACTCACTATCGGAACTTTGGTGATAGAACTCGGTCTCTCGATAGCAACCCGCGTATCCATCACATACGCTAAAATGCCCCTGCAACCATGTTGTGGACTCTATCTTGCTATGGCAGCCGAGCAGAAAGCTGACCCAAATTTGGTACCCTCGCCATATACTGTAAGCACTCCCCCACTAGGGTCTCATATGGTCACCACCTGACGCTCACAGTCGATCAAGGCTCCCAACCGACTCAACCAGTCCATGCCCACAATGACACAAACATCACCCATCGCGATCAGCACCAGATCTATCGTAAACTCAACACCAAAAATCTCGACCACACATCCCCCAATCACATCAGTAGCATACACCGCGTGCTCATCGACTATAGATAATCTCAACGGTCAACTCAACGCCTCACGCTGGATACTGATGCGGCGACTAAATGCTAATGAGACGAAGGATCAAGTCGCACCCGAGTCAAATAACACTAGGGCAGGTACAAAACTTACAATAAAAGTACCTATACACTACACAATATAAGCACATTATAACTAAAAATAGAATAAGTAAAAGAACACATACCGGCCACGACATCTGGTGTTGTGCGGACCTCCTCCGCTATCAGTTGAAAGGCTCTCCCACAAACCTTCGGTGTCTCGACCTTCGTTGGTCGGCTCTCGGTAGCTCGTATAGCAGCAGGTGCAGATCCCTGTGTTAATCCCTAAAGCAGCTGGGGGCACTCGGCCTTCTGATGGCCGGTCTGGTTGCAGTGAAAGCAGACTGCAAACCCCTTGGGGCAATCCCTCGCCATATGCCCCTCTTTTCCACATTTGTAGCAAATACCCGATCGACATAATCCCTCATGGATCTTGCTGCACTTCCCACAAGTGTGGCCTTTCTGGCCCCCCGATCTCGAATCAGCGGGCTTAGCCCGCTTGGTTGCCGATTGTGACTACGCCGACCGCCGGTCTCTCCCCTTAGACTCTGCCTCCTCCTAGCGTGAGTCTCCAGCTTAATCTCCCTCTTCCGGGCATTTGCCTAAAGCTCAACAAATGTCTGATAAGAAGAGTTCGTCACGAACTCTCGAATATCCCTCCTCAGAATGCTCAAATACCACCTCATACGTGCCTGCTCAGTAGACACATGCTCAGGGCAGAACAACACGCTATCGTGAAATATCCTCGTAATCTCTATCACTGACTTTGTCTTCTGCTTGAGAGATAGAAACTCCTGGGCCAATCGTTCCCTCTCTACTGGGGGAACATACTCATCTTGGAACATTGAAGTAAACCTCTCCCATGTCACTGTAATGTGCTTTGTAGGAGTAAAACTGGCCGTCATAAACTTCCACCAGTCCTTCGCTCCCAAGCGAAGCTGGTTCAGCACAAACCGTAGCCTCAAATGCTCTGGGAATGAACTAGTGTAGAAACACCCCTCGATATCAGTGATCCATCTCATCGCAGCAATCAGATCCTAAGTCCCATCAAGCTCTGGTGGCTTCGTGTTGCTGAACTCCCAATACAGCAACGAGTCACCTCCCTATGGCCTAGCAGTAGCGACAGCTGCGGTGGCTGTAGCAGCATCCGCCTCAGTAACTGTAACATATCGCTCGTCAAACGTCTTAATCAAAGTGGCCTTAATAGACCCAAACATCTCCGGAATAGCCTCTCGTATGGCTGCAGCCACCTCATTGTAATTCATCCTGCGAATCTCATCATCGCTAACTCCACTTCCCTCTGGGGTGTGGCGTGTACCCACCATGATGTCTCTTAAACACAACACAAAATCATCAGAGACTCGCTCGAGTATACTCACACTCGATCACTCACCCCTATCTGATATTTAGCATCCTGAGGATTCTTACTTGGACTACCTATAGATCCGGTGCTTTCAGTAGTACGGGCCCAATACTACCTTCCACACCAACCTGTAGTCACCCCAAGTCCTCCTCCTAGGATCCCAATTCATAAATACTCTATATCTCACGAATCATAGGCTACTCTCTCAGTAGATCCCTCTCAAGCTCATCTACATATCTCTTCCTAGATTATCTCTCGGCTTAGAACTCAGCACATACTCAGTGCAAATAACAGAAAATATTGATCAAAAGCATCTCCTAGGCTAAGGCATCACAAATTAGGCAACTCTTTTGAATTTTTTTCTCAAATCCTCAGTTTGAGTCCAAATACACTCGGAGGTGCATCCGAATCCCTTAAACCAAGGCTCTGATACCAACTTGTAAGGACGTAAATTTTCAAACCAAAATTTCCATTTTTCAACACAATAAAACACATGTCACATTTTCTTAAAAATTTCAAGTATCAAATTTAAACATATATTTCAAAAATTGTTTATCACAAATCCAGGGTCCTCCAAAAATAGATTTCAACTGCGGGTGTGTGTACAATCAAGCCGATGCCTTCCCGCGATCCTGAGAAGTACCTGAAACACATAACACATAACACATAACACGGTAAGCACGAAGCTTAGTGAGTTCACTAAAAGACCACATACACAAATGGTAAGCCTCTCATGGCTATAACTCAGCATGGACCCTCCAGTCTCATGCGTCTCGGTGTGGACCCTCCGGTCCTGTGTCTCAGTGAAGACCCTCCAGTCTCACAGCTCGGTTTAGATCCTCCAGTCCGGTCTCAGTGGAAACCCTCTGGCTCCACAACTCGGTTTGGACCCTTCGGTCCTATCTCAGTAAGCACATAACATAACGTATATATATCACACAGACAAAATGCATAATATAACTCAAGTAAGCACATAAGACCCTCCGGTCAAATATAGATACCACTCTTGGTAAGTATAGTGAGAAGACTCACCTCGTAAGAACTCGGATAATCTCGAACTCGAATCACCGGTATAGCCTCCGCCTAACACAACGATAAATATCCCTAATTAATAAAGGCTCTCATTGAAGCTAGACAAGCCCTTCTACAAACTCACAAAAGGGTAAAAGACCATTTTACCCCTCCATGGCCTTAAAAGTCCACAGATTGACCAAACCCTAAAACTCAACCAAAAGTCAATGGCAAAGAGTACGCTGCATGTACTAGCTCTCTACGTTGGGCGTACTCAACTGCCATGCAGGCATCGGGGATGCTCGACCCTTACGTTGTGCGTATTGGGATTACGCCCAACGTATGTCCCGGTTTCACTCTTTCTACTTATTTGATCTTAATCAGTTAAGACCTTGGCTCATATCACATATCTGGACTCCCTAATAGCTCTTACTCCATAAAGTCAGTGACTTTAAGCCTTTGCATGGATGATATGGTCACAAACACACAACACACTCACTCTCTTATCTCAAAAAGCCCATATCTCATGCATAGCTTGATTCCAACATCCAAGATTGGATTTTTATGACACTATACCACTAAATACACTCAAAGGGGGATGATCATAGTCTCTAGAGCTCAATATCTCATAAAGTCTCCAGCTTTTGGGAAAAAACCCTATAATACTCAACTATGATGCACAAATCAAAAGAGTGAGAAGGCTTGAAGCTTTATACCTCTATGTGAAGCTCCCAACATAGGTATGCTCGGATCCAAGGGCCTGGACTCTCACTCCTTTTTCTCCAAAGCTTCTCCTTTACTCCAAGAACACATAAAGACTCTCAAGGCTCTCAAATGCACTCACAAGCCCTAAGAACGAAAGATAGGGTTCAGGAGGGTTTGTTGTGTGAGAATCATGGCCAGGAATGAGGCCATCATCTCCTTTATATAGGGGACTCACCCTAAATTAGGGTTTTTACTCTGAGCCTAGTACGCCCAGCGTACCCTCTGGTACGCCCAGTGTACTTGGTGGGTTCCGCGTTAAAACCACGCACATGAGTACGCTGAGCGTACACTCGCGTACGCCCCGTGTACTCATTCACCACCTTTTCTCTATAAGGGCTAAAATGGACAAGTACTCAAAAGGTCAAGGGTTACAATGTATACCTAAACTTGGGATGTTACATTTTTGTAACAAATCAGGCTTGATTTATTCATTTTCCATCGCCATTACCATCTGAAAAACCCTAAATATTCAGAACTTGTTCGTCTTCTCCGGTAGTAGCGACGATTAGAGGGTTTTCAAAGAGGTTCAACACAAGTGGGTTTTCACTGGTGGTGCTGAAGACTTCTAGATCATGTTTGCAGATCTGACCGCATCTACCACTATCTGAAAAACCCTAACCATAACATTACCACTATCTAGAAATCTTTCCCTATCACAGATCTGAAAAATGTTCCGATCAAAAATCCTTGAACCAGATGACAAGCTTGATTTCTCTATATCGACGACTTTAAACAACCAATCTCTGACACTTGATAGTTTCCTGCGACGTCTGTGGGCGTCGGAGACGCTAGTGCCGATGGAGAGAATAGAAAAGGGGAGGATGCAGATGAATCTAAGAGGCGAAGGAGAAAGATAAGGGTGGATGTGTTTGTGTGTGTGTTTACGAGAGAGAGGAGGGACGGAGAGAGAAATAGAGAAAAAGAGAGAGAGAGAGAGAGAGAGAGAGAGAGAGAGAGAGAGAGAGAGAGAGAGGGAGAGAAGAAGAAGAAGAAGAAGAAGAAGAAGAAGAAAGAATGAAAGAAAAGAGAAGAGATAGAGAAAGATATATATATATATATATATACACACACACACACACACACACACACACACACAGAGAGAGAGGTGAGGTGAGGTGGTATTGTATTTTCTTATTCTTTATTTTTAATTTATGTAATTAAAAAATAATAAAATATTAAAGTAAATAATAAAATGAGAAAAGAAAAAATATTAATGGCAAATCGGTCATTTCAGTTCCTTTTAAATTTTAGAGGGACCACAACCGCAATGAAATTCCTATTTTGGACCAGTGGTGCAACTCCAAAACATTTTGGACCATACATATAATTTTTGATATACCTTAGGGATCAAACTTACAGTTTTGTCTTTACTATTGTCTTATTCTCGTTTTAGTAACATGTTAGGATTGTGTCATTATCGGTTTAATTTCATGTTATTATCATTTTGAATTTTCAACCTGAACACGATACGATAGGGCTTCGTATTTATTATAAATACGATAGGGCTTCGTATTTATTATAAACAACACGAACAAAACACACAACCCAAATACAAATTCGAATTTTAATTTCGTCTTAATTTCATTCCGTGTCGTATTGACTTTTACAACCCTAGTCTTTTCCATGGATCCAGAAGAAAAGAAACAGGAAAATTTTAATAGAAATTTGTATATTGATATTTTTTTTTTCAAAAATAAGTCATGGTCAAGCATCAGTCAAGAAAAACAAATGATGCATGTGGAAAAAAAAAGTTCTCATATTGTGGAGTATGGACCAGACTTAGATTAGATTCCTCATTCAACGAAAGAAAATGAAGTTTCATAGAGTATGAGACCCGTTGGAAGAATATGATAAAAAAAAACGTCAATGTACATGTCAAAAAAAATAAAAAATAAAAAAAAATCCATGCACATATGTATGCGGTGAATATTTATATATCAATACATTATACTTTTTCCAAACAAAAATAATTATAGGTTAGAAAAACAAATTACAAAGAGGAGATAGAAAAATTATATATCTTTTTATCTTTTGTTTTTACTCATTTTTATTCTCATATGTGGATAGGGGTGCAAACGAGCCGAGCCGAGCCCGAGCCAGGGGCGGACGCAGGAATACACAGTAAGTGTTGCCGATGTAGAAAAATAAGGTAAAAAAAATCGAAAAATCGAATTTTTTTTCCACTGCGGACAAAAAAAGTAGGTGTTGTCGGTGCCACACCGGGACACCTACTAGGTCCGCCCCTGCGAGCCTGGCCAGACTCGGCTCGGGCTCGTTTAAGTTCTAAGAGGCTCGAGCTCGAGCTCGGCTCGATTCGATCTTCTTGTACCGAGCTCGACTCGAGTTCGTAAATAATTATACAGGCTCGACTCGTTTTTTGTCTGACTTGCCTAAATAAGCTTAAGCTCGGCTCGAGTTCGTTAAGAATGTCATTTACTAATACCCTAAATTTCTAATCCGCAAATATGTTTTTATTTTAAAATTTTAATATATACAAAAATAAGAAATTATATAATATAAAGGCTCGTTTAGGCTCGTGAGTCTAGCTTAGTGACATGGGCTCGAGTTCGAGCTCGTTTAATAAACGAGCTTAAAATTAAGCTCGAGCTCGGTTCGGGCTCGTTTAAAATCGGTTTTGAGTCGAGCTTTTAGCGATCCCATCCCGAGTAGCTCACAAATAGCTTGACTCGTTTGCACCCCTATATGTGGACACCATTAATTATTATTCTTAATTTTGACACATGTGTGGGTAGAAAGATGGATAAAAACAAAAAGTAGGAGAATATTTGATTTCTCAAAGTTGATTTAAAGCTTGGAGAAGAGAAAAACGAACGACGTATGTGTTCGATCTCTTGTAATGACCACTTCTTTCAATGATTGAGGTCCAACTCAATATCTATAAAAAAAAAATTTGATGATGCAAACCCTTGTGGTTGTGGACGTCCTTCTAGGATTTAGACATATAAAATGGAGGATGATCCAGAGAAAAAGTTCAGGGTTTGTTCGAACAGATGGATAAATGTAATCGAAAGCTTATCATGTCCATCTCTTATATATCTATTTGGTTGATTATCTGAATAAGTTCTTGCTTTCAAAGGAACCAAACAAAAAAATGACATTTTTGGTAATCAGTTGATGAAGATAAAGGAGCTGACTTAATTGAAGTGAGGATATCAATTTTTTGAAATGATTTTAATGTTTACAAAGTGAAGACAAATAAGGAATTGACACAATTAAGAAGGAATTTTTAAATCC